>NC_134017.1:32910677-33210677 GCF_040712315.1 Castanea sativa
TTGGCGTTACTGTCTCTTCCATTAATGGCAAACCCACGCGTGAGTTTACGTTTGAGCTGACTCCTGCTAATTTGGCGCTGAGAGTGTCTATGTCAGATGGTGGTAAACGTGTGGTTACTTGGTTGAACCCATATAATCCTCATATGTCCATTATTAATGGGCATGATATGTTTTTTGGGCATGACAATGACCATTTAGTGGACCCGTGTGGTAAGGCCCAAGGGGAGGTCTTTTTATTGTGGGTTGGACGTGAGTTGGATTCATAATCAAAGTGTGAGGGTGGTGGGCGAGAGTTCTAAGCCACCGATGAAGTCAACGGTATTACCGGCGATGTCTGAGGCTACGACGGCGGGTATATCGTCGATATCTTGCTCCGATCAAGCTTCGGAGCTTCTCGCCTCCAACCCGATGAGTGTGTTAGGAGCTCCAGAGATCGATAAAGTCTCGGCGTCAAGGAGTAGCTCCGCCGCGGTTGCTCTCGACTCTGGTAAGGCGTTTTCTTCTTGGTGCACAGTTTCCAATGTCGAGGTAACTCTTGAACTTGGCAACCAGGGCTCTGGGCTCACTGGTGAAATAAGGTGTTTTTGCCTGTTAAATTGGGTGGTTGGGGATAAGAAGTGTGGTGTCGTTCAATCAAGCTTTATTAGGGAAATGGTTGTGGCGTTATGGGCTTGAAGTTACCCATCTTTGGCAGAGAGTTTTCTCCACAAAATATGGTGAGGGTCAAGGGGGTTGGTATACAAAAGTGTGCAAGAGGACTCATGGATGTGGCCTTTGGAGAAGCATTCATGAAGGGTGGGAGAGCTTTTCTAAGAATTTGTCTTTTGTAGTGGGTGAAGACACCTGTATCCGCTTCTGGCATGATAGGTGGATTGGAGATAATACCCTAAAAGATCGCTATCTTGAGCTCTATGCGTGTTCAGATGCCAAGGATGCTTGCATCTCTGAGGTTTTGTGGCTTCCAGAAGGTGGTACTGTTAGAGTGTGGGATTTAAGGTTTTTTAGGGCTTTTGAAGATTGGGAGCTTGCCGCCTCTTATTCTCTACTTCAGTTTATTCAACCTCGTATTCCTCGGGGTGATAGGAGGGATACTCTTTGTTGGCGGCTCAAAGGTGATGGTAAGTTTGACACCCGATCTTATTACCAAGTAATTCAGGGTAGTCCAAATTTTTGTTTCCTTGAAAGGGTGTCTGGAAACCAAAGATTCCTAAGCGAGTGGCTTTCTTCTTGTGGACAGCTGCTCACGATTGGATCCTCACGTTGGATAATCTCATGCTTAGGGGTCGCCCTTTGGTTAATCGGTGTTGTATGTGTTGCTGTGATGGAGAGTCGGTAGACCATCTTTTTCTCCACTGTCCTGTTTCACATACTTTATGGACTTTCATGCTTCAGGCTTTTGGTATTCATTGGGTTATGCCAGGATCGGTGGTGAGATTGTTATCTTGTTTGTATCAGTGGCTTGGGAAGCATAACTCGAATATTTGGAATTTGATTCTAGGGTGCTTAATGTGGATTGTTTGGTTAGAATGAAATCGTCGCTCCTTTGAGAACATGGAGAAGACGTTGAATGAGTTAAAGGTTTTATGCCAGCGTAATCTTTTTGAGTGGTCTCGCTGTTGGGGTTTTACTGATTCTCTCTCTTTCCGAGTTTATGTTTTCCCTTAGATTATCTTTCTAATTTCCCTCTCCTTGTTTTGTTGGTTGTTTCTTTTGTTTCCTATTGTTCATCATCATGAACATCTTGTACTATTCATTTCTTTTCTCATTAATATTAGTTCTCTGATTACCTATCAAAAAAAATAAAAAAAAGAATTAAAAGAACTATAGTCAATAAACTCCAATTTCGAGAAAGAAAACTTCCCAAGGCCAATAGCCAGTAGAACAAAGTCCTCATAAAATGCGATCTCAGATCTAAAGCTAACATCTCACACCAGTCAAAATTTCTGGCATTTCTTGCCCTCCAAATTCAACCGCATCAAGCAATGAGGAATGGCCTTCCAAATCTCCCCATCATGATGCTGCCCAAAATGGCGTTGTGAACTCGCTAGTAGATCAACAATTCTCCCAGGCATCACTCACTAAGCCCCAGAAAGTGCAGACACCGTATCTTACTACTCCCTGGCAATAGGACAGTGCAATATCAAATGATCCATTGTCTCTCTGTTCCCCATACACATACAAAACCAACTCATAAGAATAATATTACTCTTTCTCAAATTCTTTGCTGTTAGAATTTTCCCTAATGAAGCAGCCCATATGAAGGTCACTTTTGTTGGGGCTATAGGAAAAATGCTTTGCCAAGGGAATATCTAATCCACCTAAGAGGCTAATGCTCTATAATAAGTTCGGACTTCAAAACCCTTGGAAAACAATAAATAGATGGCCTCTAGCATAATTTATCATCTCCACAATCTTGCACTTCTATTGAACACAATAAATCCAAAAACAGCGAAAGTGACTCCTATTCCCATTCCTAACCTGCCCAAGTAAAATTGAGCTCCCAATGAATGGAGCCATTATGTAATCTCATGTGCTCTGCCACTAAGGCTTCCTTATCCCGAGCACTTGAATGAATTTACCACTTATTAGAAAAAAAGGGGGGCAAGTGTTGATCGTTTTGCTGCATATACCATTGACCTATATGTTCCAGTACTATGAAGAAAGTGTGGAATTTTGTGGCTTTGAGAACAATATCATATCGCTTATTTCTTGCCATCTTGTTTTTCTGACATCATGATTTCTTCCCATGCTCTATTTTGATATCTTTGGTTCTCCTTGAAATAGGTTGAGCTTTGTGATGATGATGAGTTTCTTGTTCTAGCTTGTGATGGGATTTGGTAAGTTGGTTTCCATATTTGATTATAATTGAATTTCCTATTGAGAAATCAGGTTCACTTGTTAATGTTTTTTTTTCTTTCCAAATATTCTGTCCTTTGTGAAATCTTTTCTAAATGCTTTAGGGATAATATTAGAAACTATATTTGATAATTTGAATTCAAAGTGGGACTCCGAATCTGGATGAAACTGTATGAATTTGGTGAAATGTAGATGGTCTTATGTGTATTATGATAAGCTAGTGTTTAGGTGTTTGGTACTGCTTTACTGGTTTTGTTGGCATCCAGTGCAAAAGAGCATTTGATGATTTTGAAGTTCATTAATGAGGTAGAAATCTACTTCTTGGATTGCATTGGCAGGAATCAGTTGTGATAACTTCTGTTCATTATGAATGACTTTTATGTTATGGTTCATAATATTGTGGGCATCATTTTAGCTTCTAAGTTCATTTGGGCCATCTATTGTTTTTATTTTCAAATTTTCAATTATATAAAAAAATTGGTATTGGCAATTTGACACCTAATTTAAATTAGAATGTTCACCTGTGGACTTTATAGTGGTGGAATGATTCTGCAGGTGAATGTCATAATTGGACATTAATGTAAAGGAGAACATTTTTTTGTGCATACTCTAACAGAATTATCGATACTCCATCTTCTGTTTAAAAGCCTAAACAGGACTTCAAGGAATATCTATTTGAATGTGAAAATGCTGGCTTCCTCAAATTGATACTGTTAGAATTTTCTTTGCTTTGTGGCAGTATTTTAGAGATTTGTTCCGATACTTGAATCAAATTTGAATTTAAGGGCTCATAAACCTTTTACTTGAGTATATATTTGTACTGTTAGCTCAACTCGTAAAATCTCTGATGGTTGAATGAGAAATCTGGAATTCAATCCCCGCCTACACCAAAAAAGCTGATTGGTGTCTTGGTCTGATGATAAAAAGAACAATCATCAAAATTGGACGCCATAGATTGAAACTCTTTAAAAAAAAAGTTCACCTCTTAGAAAATTTTAAATATTTTGTCTAATTGTAACTACCCATCCAATTCTTGTATGAGAGGGATAGAGAAAGGTAACTATAGGGGCTGGGATCTTTGGTCATGGGAGGAGGTTTTGATAAATGGAAGAGAGAGGAAAGGTGGGGTAAGGACATTTGTGGCCTGTTTCAATCTTCTTGCTGAGTGCTTGTGATGTACAGTCATTAAGAAAAGAAGTCTATAAGCTTTAGATCACGTAAAACAACCTTTTAAAACACACATTGTGAAAGTGTTAGGAGCACCATTGGACAAGGATTTGCTTTGATTTTCCATTGAAGCCTAAGTATTTTAGAGGGAAAAAAGGGGAGAATCTCTTCTTCGTTGTTTATTCAAGCTCACCCTAAGTTCTTTAGACAACTTTTAACCAAAGGCTAAATTGTTATTGATGATAAAATTCAAGTTATTATGTTAATCTCATAATCTTCTACTCATAAGAAGATAACTTGATGCAGCAAAATAATACCCTATTATGAAGACCAAGGTGGCTGCAACTCTTAAGGCAAGTAACAGCAGCGGCTTGCCGCGTTGGTGCAGTTTATTGTGGCAGGCTGGTAGCAGCCTGTTAGTTAGCAGCTGGAGTAGTGTCTTGTCATTTGTAGGTGTAGTTGAACTTCTTGTATTGTAACTCAATTATTAGCAGTTAGTTTTTGGTAACAGCTAGAATTAGCTAGGGCTTTTGTAACAGAAACTGTAAGTTTTCAGTCTCAGCATACTTGTTTGTATTTTTTCCTCCAGCATGTCACCTTTTGCCATTCACTTCTGTCCTTTATGTCTTCTTTACAATTTTTAGTTTAGGATCGTTACGTGTTTTGTGATATAGTTAGCAGTTTGTAGTTTTACACTGAAAATACATATTCTTACAATTTTAATCGGTTTACTAATCGGTTTATAGTTAAAAGATGAGTTTCATACCTTCTGCATTTAGTGGATCTTTTCTTCTTTAACTTGAATCACTATGGAATTGATGTATGCCTCATCTTGATGAATAAACTGTTAATTTTTTCTTTGGTTTTCTTTTCTTTCCTTTTTATTTTTCAATAAAAAAAATTAGAGTAAATTGCAAATTACATCTCTAAAGTTTGGGGGTGTTTGGATTTTATACCTTGAAGTTTCAAAATTTGGATTTTAGTTCCAAAAGTTTAGAAGTGTTTGGATTTTACACCCGGACGTTTTAATATTTGGATTTTATCTCCTAAAGTTTGGAAGTGTTTGGATTTTACACCATTAAATTTTGAAGCTTTAGGGTATAAAATATAAATACTCCCAAATTTTAGGCAGAAAAATCCAAACACACCTAAATTTTAGGAGGTAAAATCCAAATTTTGAAACATTAGGTCGTAAAATCCAAGCACTCTCAAATTTTAGAGGGTAAAATTCAAATTCTGAAACTTCTAAGTGTAAAATCCAAACATTTCTAAACTTTAGAATTGTAATTTGCAATTTACCCAAAAATTTAAATTTGACATGGGAACATAGTTGGAAAATTTGATGTTAAGACTTTTTGGATAACATGTGAAGAAAGCAGTATCATCATTTTCTTGTAGTATGCAATGAGGATGTTAAATTCATAATCTGATCAAAGGCAATCCTTTTTTTTTTTTTTTAATTTTAGAAGAATAATATTACTACTTGAACAATACAACAACCAAGAACAAAGCCTTAGCCCCAAAACTTTTGAGGTTGGCTATGGATTCTCTAACAAGCTAATTGGATTGATCACATTTTTCTTCTTTACCAGTCTATATGATATTCTATCATTATACAAAATCACATACTCTGTGACCTTTTTAATAACATCTTTTATTTTTCCTTTTTTTTTACTACTACTACTACTTCTAGTGTCATTTTACCTTGATGTGTGATCCCCACTGTCTAATACTCGTGAATTTTAGTATGCATTTTGAATTTCTGTTAGTTTTCTGTTCTGCTAGTCATGATGAAAACCCTGACTCTCTTGCACTAGGGATTGCATGACAAGCCAACAACTAGTGGACTATGTACGGGAACAGTTGAAGACTGTAAGTATTTTTTTATTCTGTTCTCAGATTACTGAAAATAATATGCATAGAAGTAACATAGATTTCCATCAAATTATGCAGGAAAGTAAACTTTCAGCCGTATGTGAGAGAGTGTTTGACAGGTGTTTGGCACCTTCTGCTGGTGGTGAGGGATGTGACAATATGACCATGATTTTGGTTCAGTTCAAAAAGCCTGTTGATTTAGATGCTTCTGTTGGCGAGAAGATTCAAAAGGAGCAGCCTTTGTCATCTGATCAACGGTCTGAAAGGGAGACTGATAGAAGTTCAGTGGAGACTGAATCGAAGTAGCTGGATCTCTTTTAAATGCTTACCAATATTGCTACACATTATCTTGCAAGTTGGAAGTTGAGAAGTGCACTGGAATTACTGGATTCGGATTCATTTAGAAAGTGACTTCTGATCACGTGGCTGTAAATGTTCAAAGATATATCAAATAGTGGCTTAGCTACTTGAGTTCTGTACGTGTCTGGGTCTCTAGATTTTAAGAGACTTCCCATAATATGTCCAAGATCAATGGTCAGTTATTGTATGACAAGAACGGCATAAACTTTACAGGTTTTTTTAAGAGTACCATTGTAAATAGGAAAAATGAGATGATCAAGCATTCTGGAACACGCTATCTGCTTCGAGGAAAGACCATTGAAGTTTTTTATAATCTAGTGCTTCTTCTCACACTCTAGTTGATACTTACCAGAGATAGATGATTAATTATTAGTTAAATAATTCAGGCCATGAGGTATTCTGAATCTATGATGCTCAGCAACAATTGTAGAGCATCTTAATTGGTGGGGAAGGTGTTGGGTGTACACGTGTGAGTAAAATCTTACATGGAATAATGATGAGAAGAATGATTGGTTAATGTAACATAGTTGAGTCTATATTCGTTGGGCTTTGGCCTTTTGGGTTGAGTGTATCTTTATATGTTATACTAATACTTAAGGAGTAGGTTCTTATCTTTCAAACAAGTAGTATTAGAGCCCACTGTAGTGTGAGGCAGTGGGGATGGTATAAAAGGCCCAACAGAGGAGTATTGTCAATGGTGCTAGACAAAAATGAGGTGCGAGGTTTTAATGAATAAAAAAGGTGCGGGGTGAAGGCCCTGGATGATGCATTAGTGAAGGGAAAAACCCATAAAGCAAAGGAGAGTGAATAGGATTTTTTCATGGCCACGGAAAGTTCTTGAAACCTACAAGGAGACTGAGACTCACATACGTGTGAATAAAGTTTCATATTAATAATGAAGAGAAGAATGAGTGGTTAATATAATATAATTTAGTTTATACCTATTACGCTTGGCCTTTTGGGTTAAGGTTTTTTTTTATGTATGTTATATTAATACTTAAGGAGTCTACCTCTCCAACGAAAGGGTTTAAAACTTGTCTTGTGCTTGTTCTCTTTATTTTTGAACGGGAGTGAAATTGTGGTTCTTGACACTTCAATTTACTAACCTTTTTAAATTGTGCTCTTTTAATTCAACACTTTTGAATAAAGTTCTATATATATATATGGTGTCAATGTTAGTCGATTATTGCTTTGTTAGATTAGATGTTACTTATAAGATAATTGAAGACAAACTATGAATTTTTCATGTTTAGAAGTCCAGAAAATTGGCTTTTTTTTTTTTCTTTTCTTTTTTTTTTCTGTTGAAACTAACAGAATTTGTATTGCTCTATTTATTTATTTGGCTGAGAAATTTTGATGATGGGTTTTGTTGGTGAAAATTTATGGGCTGAATCGAAAAATTTATGCCCTATTTTTTTTTTTTTTTTTCATGTAATTGAATTCAAATTGTGTGGAAAAGTCAACTAGATGGTTTCTAGTGATTGTTCAAAATTCCTGCCTTTTTTAATTCTTTAAAAAATAGATGTAAACAGAGTAATGATTTGGAGGCTAGATAAGAGAAGGAAGAGTGTTTAGTAGTCTAAGGAAGATTATTTGTGGAAACTCCAAGCAAGATTTAGTACTTTACATTGTGTGGGTGGGATAGTTATTACATTTGAAAACAAAACATTCTTGCCCAGTTCATGAATTACAAAGTTAGCATCCCTTTAGATCCAACAAAAACAATAACTCACAAAAGAATAAGTCAAGCCTAATGCATCATTCCACAGTGACTGAATCTCCTAAATTGTTTCATCACTTTCTGGTATCCCACTTTCATAAACAACACAATCCATCAAAGTTCCATGCTAACAGACATCGTTGTTGCTATTTGATTTGTCTGTGCAGACTTTCTTACCATGCTACCAGACATCGCTGTTGCTTTTACTATATGTTTAAATATACTACATTATTTAGGTTTGAATGCATACGGTGGAGGTATGTGAACTAAGTTAATGTTAAATGCAATGTCTCATGTTATGCCACTTAGGAAAAATACCCATTTAAATTTCTGCCATGTCAAGATTAAACCAATCAGTTCGGCCCAATTCCTTACCGTTTGGAAGAACCAACGTATCAGTCTAAAGAACCCTCTTCAATCCCAATCAAACTACTAAAATAAAAAAAAACAAAACTATGAAGAAGACATGTAGAGAATGTCTATCAATTCCTCAAAAAAAAAAAAAAAAACTCTTTGTCTTAGTTTCACTGAAACTAAGATCAGAGTTCACTTATTTCTTGTTATTTCCAGGTGGAAGATGAAGCCAACTTCAGCGTCAAGAACGAAAAAGATTGTTTCCGGATTTAAATTGAAGTGGAATCTTTCTATATTTTAGAGTTTCTAATTTCATTAAAGCAAAGGTACTAATTTCTTTTCCTAATATTCTCTTCAATCATGGTTTGCTGTCAATTTAAGAATTTTGATACATAATCCTACAAGATGAAATCCTACCTAAATTTTAATGGCTAGTGATCTTTTAAAGTTAATAACTTCACTTTAATTTTTGGGTTTTTGTTTTCCCTCTTAATTGCTCTGTTATTTGTAAGGGGGAGTAAAATTGTGAGATTTTGAATATTTGCTCAAGGTTTTTTTTTTTTTGCCCTAAAGAGTTTGCGAATGAGTATATGAATGAGATAGGTTCTTTGAGTGACGTATGGTTTATGTGAGGGAAGCATTTTCCTGCAATTGCATTGTTTGTGTCTTTTGGGTTCTTTAAACTGCTTCTACAATTGTTTTAATTTATTTAATAAGGGATTCCAATAGTAGTGTGCTTTTGACAGTTGTTTTATTGTTATAAACTTTAGTATGTGTGAAACTAGTTTGATACTATTTTTTGGTTCCTAAGTTATTTGTTCTCATTTTTCTTTTCTTTTTAAAAATTTAAATATGCAGTGTAGTACCCCTCTCCAACTTCTTTATATTTCTTTTGCTCTCACTATCCATTTCAAAATTCTGTAATCAAATATTTTCTTTTAAATTTTATTGATTCTCAAATATTCTATGTTCTCATTCTTTTATTCATTGTGGTTCATAGGAATGGTAGATGAGAGTATCATATTTGTCAAGTAAGTTTAAGATCCGGTGTGATTCAAGTTTATAGTTGTTTTGTTGAGGTTTTTAATTTTTGTTTTTTTAGAAAAAAAAAATATTACATTAGTTTTTCCCTGTGTAGCAATTTAGCATATGGAACCCTCTATGATAGTGGGTTTTGTATGCATTAATAATGATTGCAAATTAGCAATTGTTAAAACTTGATTTTCACAAATTAAATTTTTATTGTTGGGTGATTCTTTGAGTATGAAAGTCGATATATCATGATCATTGTGTGTGCATTATGTTGTTGTAATCATTATCATATATTTGTTTTAAGTCATCATAAGATCCTAGATTCGTTTGCAATTAGCCAATATAAGAAGTATCTATACATTTTGAAAGTTCAAAATATGTATAAAACACCTATGAGCGTTTAACTCTCAAATTACAAATTACCAATTCAAGCTTAATATCAAACAAAGTATGTGCGGAAAATTAACATAAACTTATAACAGAATTGATAAATAATCTAAACCAAATAAAATCACATCCATAGCAGAAATTAAATGGCAAAGATTAAGGAAAGAGAGATGCAAACACAAGGACAACACAACGATGTGTTATTGAAGAGGAAACTGAAGCCCTTGGCATAAAATCTCTCCGCCGCCCTCCAAGCAGTCAATAATCCACTAAAGAATGTAGTTGTGATACATGAACAACAAAAGACCCTCCAAGTCTAATCTATCCTGTGTACCTAAGCCCTCCAAACTCCTACTCCAACGAGGTTGCGTCGAACCTATTTCTTCTTTAGCTTACCGGATTCCGCTATAGCCCATAGCATCAACCAATATGAAATTGGTCCCTTCCTAACTGCTTCTCAAAGCACCAAACAGCCTTCTCACAGATATGGGTATGGTGAACAAAGATTTTGGTAATGTACCTCTCAAGAATGTAACAATGGAGAGAATTTGAAGAGTCTCTATGTGAAGATTGTGGATGAGTCAATCTTGTTTTTCTCTAGGGTTTCTCTCTCAAAATTCTCTCTAAAAGCCCTCTACATTTCGTGGGTATAAGGGGTATTTATACTGGAGAGAGAAAGGAATGCGAAGAGTCAGTTTTTCCAAAACAGAGCTGTCTGGCGACTTGGCCTCGCGAATTGACTAAGTCGTGAGTTCAAGCCGCGAGTAAACAGAATGGCCAAACTGGACTTTTTGTCCTATAGTGCTCCAGCTGCCGTGATTAACATCTTCTCTGCATGTTTCACTCGTGTGCATCATCTGACGGCTTGCAAGCCGCGAGCCACCTGCGAGATCCAACCGCGAGTCCCTGCTTCACTGCACAATCTTGAGCATTTCTTCACACTCTCTCACACACTGCCCTTACATGAATCCCACCTAAATACAAGGTTTCTAAGTGCTGAATTACAAGCAAATTGGCACGGAATAAAGCCAACAAAATGGCTCATAAATTTCAACCTTACAATCTCCCCCTTTGGCTATTCCGTGACAAAACCCTAAAACAAACTCTAGACTTAAAATGTGAGTTGTGAACGGTTGAACAAAACTCACTCACACCTAACTCTAGAATCTGTGTAGCTCTTGAATCATAAGCACAAGTGTCTCCTAAAACACAACAACATAATATGATCATTGTATGTAGAAAAAGCTTGTAATGCATATGAGGCAAGCACAATGCGATCAAGCAAAATGGAGTAAAGTAATAAACCAAGGCTTGACCATACAAGCAATCACTATAAAATAGTGACCACAATGCTCATTCACACTTGGAATGAACATCCGGACATGCAAGATAATAAGCTTAAATGCAAAATATCATTTGCATGTCCAACTCTCAATCAATGCACAATACATGAGGTATATGCATCTAGGAACAAGATCCTACTAGGGCACAAGAGAAATGTACTTAAAGTAGTGCATGGCATAAAATCAAGTACATAAGCTACAAAGCATAGGTACAAAACATAAAGGCTGCATAAGCATGGTAAAAACCATAAAAGCCTACAAAACATAGAAAACAAACCCTAAAAGCTTACAAAAGCAACATGGGTACAAACAGAACATAAAGAAAAGCATAAAGCAGAAAGTTAAGATACACAAAATAAGTCCTGATGTATGATAAAATAAAGCAACATGTCAAACATCAATGCTCCCCCTTTGATCAAGCTCTTTCTCCCTTTATCAGCATCATCTCCCCCTTTTTGTCATGGAATATCTAGTCCTCATCTTCCTCTAGCTTCCTTTGAATTTGATCTAATTGGGTTTGGAGAGAAGTGAACTTCGTGTCACAACGAATAGTGTGATGGTGCAGAAAAGAGACTAGTCTTGACATCTTAGTGCTTATGTCATGGACGGATGGCATAATGTTGTCTAACTTCTCATCATAGGAGGAGGAGCTGGTTCAAGAACTATTATGAGATGTTGAAGCCTCTATCTTGATTCCCTTCCGACTATGTCCAATTCTAGCATTAAGTGTACGAATGTTGATTGGACTTGGCTTTGTGTAAGGAGACTCATCATCTGATGGATGAATGCCTTTGATTTTTAATATCCTTGAAACAAGGCAGCAAAAAGGAATGCAGGTCCTTGAGTTAGTTCTTGCAACAATTTTGCGCAGAATATGAAAGATATGAGCGCAAATGTCGATCTCTTCATTAGTAATCACATCATGTAAGAACAAGGCCCTCCCTAGATTCATGTATTCGGTGCTGGATAGAGGATACAAATTGTTGAACATAATTATTATAAGCACCCTTAGTTCTGGGGATAGGGAGGAAACACTGATTGAGTTCCCAGATTGTGAGAATTCCAAGTTTCTTCCAAGAGCATCCCGAAGTAAATCCTCCTCTGGATTCAACTCATCATGCACTGGTGGCTTGGTTAATATTGGCCGGTTGATGTGTAGGATTTCTACCATATAAGTGGGAGTTACTGAGAAAATCTTTCCTCTAACCTAGCATTTGAGTTCCTCTCCCTCAATAATGGCATTAGCATAGAACTCTTTCACCAAATTCTCGTATGCATCATCAAGGTAGGAGAGAAGGAAATTCCAATCCTTGGTGGCAAACCATTCAGGGATTTTGGTGTCTTGAAGAGATGGTTGGTCAACAGCCCTTTTAATCAACGGAGTGACATCTTTAAAGTAGTTCTCATAAGTCTGAAAAGCAGCATAAGATCTGAATTTGTGTGGATCATACACTCCTATAGGGAATCGGGTCCTCTTTGGCTTTGGAGAAAGATCATCAACATCGATCACAGGCTTTTTCCCTTTGCTACTGCCTCCTTTCACAGCTGCTCTTTTGAATGGAGACATTTTCACGCTGCATCATGTTACAGCAAAGAGCAACATAGACCACACAAGACAACAAACTCTATTAGCTCAGAGTTAGTTCCAAAAATAGGAATATTGTGGAAAACCCTAAATACATGAGATTAGGGTCACAATCATGTCACAGAATGTGTGAGAGCTACAAAAAAATATGGTACAACCAAAGACAGAGTGAAACAACGCATATCTAACACAACCCATACGACAATATATTTAAATCAACAAATACCCATATTCACGCATTAAAGTCACAGAGATTAACAAGGATACCCAATCCAAGAAAAGTGAAATACAATGAGAGAGAAACGGAACCTATACCTTTTCTTGAAGATTGGTGAACAAGCGAGGAAGAATATGGAGAGTTTGTGTGAGAACACAGTGTTTTTGAAAGAGGGGAAGATGAAATGTCACGAGATGTGAGGGAAAAATGAAAAATTTTGAAACCATTTCTAGAAAAAAAAAAAAAAAAAACCTTCATTCTGAAAAGTCACACGTTTTTCGCGACTGAGTTAATTCGCGTGCAAGTCGCCATAGCAAGTTACCAAACACCTTAGAACAAAAGTTTGAAAAATTTTCTAAGTGTTTGTCGCTACAGGAAGTTCCACCCACAAGGGAGTCGCGAAGGTAGCCACGAAAACTTCTGTATAACCCTCGCGACTGGAGCCTCCACTCGCAAACAAGTCGCCACATCAAGTCACGGGAAACCTAAAAACCCAGATTTTGAAAAAATTTCTAAGTATTTTTCGTGGCTGGGACATTGACCCACCAGTGAGTCGCGAAGACCTTTTGAGTAAAGTTCGCGACTAGAACATGCGACTTGCTTTACCCCCGACCAAGTCGCCAGAACAGGGCAACACTGTTTCTGAAATTTTTTGACAATTATGCAAACACAAAATACTTTCCAAAAACAACTAAAACACTCAAAAAAAAATTTGTGTTTGATCAACAAAAATTGAGCATGTGGAAACACATTTAATCAAGTACAATCATATAAATGAATATGGCATTCATTGAACATAGACATGTTTGATGTGTGTGGGTACTAAAGATGAGATAGTCCTTAGTCCAATGTGAAGCTTCAATGATCAATTCAACCAAAGCATACACAATTAGCACTAGATAATGTGACCCATGTCAATTATAGAAATATGCATATATGACCTCCCACAAAACTTGATTTCATGAATTTCGAAGTTTTTCATTTGGCTTCATACAATACATTATGTCATTTGATCTTTTTGAATCAATACATCTCATTGTGTGGTCGATGCCTGAAATTTTTGATATTTCAATTGATGATAGCCTTCGGCTTTTTGGGCATCATACAATTTTTATAAAGGTCGTTTTCCCTTTTTCCTAGTTAAATACTAGTATGTGCGACAGACTTTTGCAGCTCAATATCTCTTTTCATTTGGAGATTTACATTTGGTGAGCTCTTTTAAGCAAAAACAAAAAATAAAAGTGTGAGAAGATATATAGGTACAAGTCTATGCATGTCTCAAGATCAACAAAACCATTGACTAATCATTCATGACAAGTTTGAAGATCTCTTTACAACAGTCACATGGATTTCAAGAGTTTTTCCACAATGATATGAGTGCATAAAGAACAAGCTACGCTCGTGAATGCACAAAGCCATTTGTACAAAGGTACAAGGAGAAACATGTTTGTGACAAAACACAATAATGTCGATCAAACTTTTTGAATTTTCTATTTTTTATGTGTTTTTGGATTTTTGACATAAAAGCAAGAAAAGATTGATAAAAAACAATGTAAAACATTTAAAGAAAACAGTAAATAAACAGAACATGCTATACAAATAGCCAACAAAGTAGTGTGTTCTATAAAGGATAAATTAGAGAGGAAGAACACACAACACACAAGAGTTTCAAGGAATTGTACCAACACCAATGGTCTTACGGAGTGATTCAAATTGTGGACCATTGAGAGGTTTGGTGAAGATGTTCGCCGTTTGATTGTCAGTGTGTTTGAACTTAAGACACACAACTTTATCTTCCACCAAATCTCGGATGAAGTGGTAGCGTATCTCTATGTGTTTTGACTTTGAATGCTGAACTGGGTTCTTAGAGAGATTTATGGCACTGGTGTTATCACAGAAAACACACATTGTATCTTAAGGAATCCCATAGTCATGAAGTAGCTTCTTCATCCAAAGGAGTTGTGTGTAGCAACTTCCAACAACTATGTATTCAGCTTCAGCCGTAGAGAGAGACACGGAGTTTTATTTCTTGCTCATCTAAGAGACAAGGTTGTTACCATGGTAGAAGCAGCCTCCTGAAGTACTCTTTCGATCATCCACACTTCCAGCCCAGTCTGCATCTGAATAACCGGCAAGACAAGCATTCAAGTCCTTTGAATACCACAACCCATAATCTGGAGTTCCATTGATATATCGTATGATTCGCTTCACTACAGTCAGGTGGGATTCCTTTGGAGCAACTTGATATCTAGCACAAACACCAATGCTAAATGCAATATCCGGTCTACTAGCTATAAGATAGAGTAAACTCCCAATGATACTCCTATACAAGGTTGGACTCAATTCTACTTCAGAAGAATCAACATTCAGGTTCGTGGACGAACTCATGGGAGTGGAGGCATGTTTTTTGGAGTCTAGTCCAAACTTCTTGACAATATTTCTAGCATACTTTTCTTGTGAAATGAATATGCCTTCCTTCTTTTGTTTGACTTGAAGGCCCAAGAAAAATGTAAGCTCCCCCACCATACTCATCTCAAATTCTTTCTTCATCTTCTCAGAGAATTCTATAGCCCGATCATCAATGGTAGCTCCAAATACTATGTCATCAACATATACTTGAGCCACTAGAAGATAATCTTCATCATTTTTGACAAATAAAGGCTGGTCGACATACCCCCTTTTGAATCCTCTGTCTAGGAGGTAATGGGTAAGTCAATCATACCAAGCTCTAGGAGCTTGTTTCAAGCCATACAGAGCTTTCTTCAATCTCAACACATGATCAGGGAAGTAAGGATCCTCAAAGCCTTTGGGTTGTTCAACAAATACTTCTTCATTCAAGTATCTATTTAGAAATGCACATTTTACATCCATTTGATAGAGTTTGAAGTTCATAATACATGCAATTGACATAAGAATACGAATAGACTCAAGTCTTGCCACAGGAGCGAAGGATTCATCAAAGTCTACTCCTTCTACTTGAGTGTATCCTTGAGCCACTAACCGAGATTTATTCCGGATAATCTCTCCATCTTCATCTGTCTTGTTTTTGAAGATCCATTTGGTGCCGATGACATGAACATTTTCAAGCCTCAAAGCAAGTTCCCATACATCATTTCTCACAAATTGATTCAGCTCTTCATGCATTGACTTAACCTAATTTTCATCTTGGAGAGCTTCTTCTACCCTTTTCGGCTCAAATTGGGCAAGATAGCAATGGTATGTTACATGATTGGCCAGAAGTATGTTTCCCTTTCTAAGGCGAAGACCTTCATCTAAAGACCCAATGATGTTGCTATCCGGATGGTTCTTAATCACTCTTGATGATGGCTTCTTTGATGTGGAGACTTCATCATTCCGGGAGATGGGAGGATGAACTTCCGGAGGAGTGAGAGGACTTGATGTTCTTGACATTAATCTTGTTTCCATTCTTGAATTCATGGGAGTTGATTCCTTTTCCGGTGTAGGTCCTTCAACTTCTATATCAAGAGTTTCAACTTCAACAATGGGTTTTTTGGTGCTTGGTCCTTCTCCATCATCAACCATCTCTACCTTTGTTATGGCATCATCAATTTCTACATTGATGGACTCCATTACCGTCTTGGTTCTCTTGTTGAAAACTCTATATGCCTGGCTAGTAGTAGAATACCCAAGGAAAATGCCTTCATCACTTTTTGCATCAAATTTTCCAAGATTCTCCAGATCATTTAGAATGTAGCACTTGCTTCCAAACACTCGGAAGTACTTCACTCTCGGCTTCTTTCTATTCCAAATTTCATAAGCGGTCTTCTTTGTTCCCACTCGGAAGAATATTCTATTACCAATGTGACATGAGGTGTTCACATTTTCTCCCCAAAACTTTTGAGGAATTTGCTTGTTTAGTAGCATAACTCTTGACATTTCTTGAATCACCCGATTCTTTCTCTCAACCACCCCATTTTGTTGAGGAGTTTTGGGGGCTGAAAATTCCTTTTTGATTCCATTTTTCTCACAAAACGACTCAAATTTTGCATTCTTAAACTCCTTGCCATGATCACTCCTTATCTTGACAATAGGAACCCCTTTCTCGTTTTGTAGTCTCTTGCAAAGAATTTCCAATTTTTCACATGCTTCTGATTTTTCTCTAAGAAATTCAACCCAAGTGTATCTTGAGAAATCATCAACAATGACCATAATGTACCTCTTTCCTCCTAGACTCTCAGTTCTTGTAGGCCCCATTAGGTCAACGTGAAGAAGCTCTAAACAACGTGAGGTAGCGATCACATTCACCTTGTGATGACTTGCCTTTGTTTGCTTTCCCATTTTGGCATGCACCACAAATAGCCTTCTCCACCTTTCCAAACTTTGGAAGTCCCTCAACCGCTTCTAGTTTAGATACTTTAGCTACTTGTTTAAAATTTGCATGCCCAAATCTGTGATGCCAAAGTTCCAATATGTCAACACGTGCACTTCTACACGAAATGGGTGCCGTAGGAACTACCCCATAGAAATTATCGATAGTCCTATTTCCCTCCAAGACTTGAATCCCTTTTTCATCAATGATTATGCACCCCTTCTTTGAGAATTGAACAAGGAAGTCCTCATCACATATTTGAGTGATGCTTAAGAGATTCGCCTTTAGCCCTTTGATGTATAAGACATCTTTCAACAAAGGTAATCCCAATATCTCAACAGTCCCTTTGCCAAGAACTTGAGCATGACTCCCATCGCCAAATGTCACATAGTCACCAACCTTCTCTTTGAGTGACTTAAACAGTGATTTATCTCCTGTCATATGACGAGAATAGCCGCTATCAAGATACCATAAACATGAATTAAATACCTTCAATGAGGTGTGCACAAATAAGCAAGCATGGGATAAGCATTTTTGACCCTCAAACAGAAATTCATCTTCATTTTCCATGGTTTTGTTAGATTGAATTTTCTTTTTCAGATTATCAACCTTCTCACAAAATATTCTATTTATTCTTTTATACTTCTTAATCAAAGAGTTAGACTCACATAGACTATTGTGTAAGATGTGATTCTTATTTTCAAAATATTTCAGCATGTGAACAAACATCCTAGCATGTTTCTTTGTTTTTAATAACTCTAAGAGTTCATTGTTAAGACACCCTTCAATCATACTCATAGAGTCATTATCACAAACATTTAAACCACAATTCAGCATAGCCTTTGCCATAACACCTTTTCCACACGTAACCAAACTTCCGGACTCAAGAATCAATATTTTTTGCCATCCACATTAGATTAGGAAAAATGCATTTTTTCTTAGTCTAGGATTGGTAATAAAATCAACTAGAAACAGGTGACTAATCACACCTTAGAAAAACCTAATGATTGGCGGCGAGTTCACTTACCTTTGATAATCACCTAAAATTTGGCCAAGATTCTTGCCATACCTCTAAAGGTAGACAAATACCTTCCTCCATCGCGAGAGAGAGAGCACTCGAAGTTTCGCACAAACCGCACCAATCATTGAGAGGGGCCTCTAACGGGCCCCACGCGCGCGCGAGCGTCGCCACTGCGGGTGGTCAAACGAAGGCCTAACAGTTCTCCGTTTCAGGCCCGATGTCGAAAGCATTAATATAAGCAAACAAGCGTTAATAGCAGGTTTTATATGCCACATGGGTCCCATGATGTTCATATGAAAAAGAATTTATCGTAATGAAAGATACACTCATATACGTTAATAGCATCAACAATATTTATTGAATGAAATTCAACGACTATGCCCAATTGCCAACTACATCCAAGTGGTGCAAAACAAAAAGTTCACCCTTGACTTATATTCCAGTTTTATTTAAAACTGTAAAACTGATGCCATGAATCTTTAAACATATCCACATCATAAACCATGATAAATAACATAAATATGCAGAAACTTTACTGCAAAAAATAAAAAACACCAAGAAAACTATTTTCTTTGACTCTAGAACTCAATCGTCATGTTATACAAGTATGATATTGAAGTTTGCTCTGATATCAATTGTTGGAAAAACTGGTTTTGCATCTCATACAAAACCCACAATATAAGCAATACAAGTATCTACTTCATTCATGAGAGATAACATATAACATTTGATAGCTCGGATTTGTGTAAATACACAAGAGCTTGTTTAAACCCCCAATTAAAATATTATGGTTCGGTTGATTTTACTCTAATTTATTTAAGTGTAGAACAAGAGTAAATGAAACGCAGTAAACCGATAACTACTCTAGTGCATAAACATCAAACACTAAAAGTAAAGCACAAGAGTAAGGGAAGAAAGATGAAAACACAAGATAACATGCCGATGTGTTATCAAAGAGGAAACCGAAGAACTTGACGAAAAACCTCTCCACCGCCCTCCAAGCGATAAATCAATCCACTGGACAATAAGTTGGAATACATGAATAGTAAGATATCCTCCAAGCCTAATCTACCCAATGCACCTAAGCCCTCCAAGCTCCTACTCTAACAAGGCTTCTCGAAACTGTGTCTTGTCTAGCTTTCTGGATCAAGTAATACACCTGATTGCATCTGCCAAGCCTCACCGACTTCTTTTGGTAAATCCTCTAAGCTTTCCAAGCTCCAAAACACTCTTTACACTCTGAAAAGGCGTGAGTTGTGTTTGGGTACAAATCTTCTTTCAAGGTATGACAATGGGAGATGGAAGGAGAAGAGGTTAAAATGATTTCTCACTAAGGATGAGTAGCTCTCTCTCTCTAAAAGATGGGTGTGTGTGTTGTAGAAAACCTATCTAGGGGTTTTCTCTCTGAATGACCTCTCATACTTTTGTGAATAATGAGAGTATATATAGTATGGGCGAAGGGTAAGAAAATCACACTTAAAAATCCTCTAGGCAGAACGTTTCACGAGTAACTAGGGGAAGGCCTTACCTACAAGATACTCGCGAAAACAACAACTCGGCATGACTCTTCAGCTTTTGGCATGTGCTCCTCATGTGACTTTTAGCTGTCTTGATCAAATCTCCACCACTCAATACTAAACCCATTACAAATAAATCCCACAAAAATACAAGGATACAAATTTATGCAATTACAACACTTTTTATCATGGAATAAAGCCAACAAAAACATAGTTGTAAATCACAACTTTACAACATTGAATTCTAGGACAAAGAACAAAAAGTGTACCTTGATGCAATGAAATTAAAAAACAAGACTTGAGAATACCTTCAATCTTCATCCCAATTCCACATGGTGACCAAGATGAACGGTCTCTCAATCAATTCTTAAGTACGTTCATTATCCTTTGGAAAAGTGTATTCCAAATATTCTGAAGAGAAAAACTGTTTTCTCTTCTTTTAATTATACATACATCTTAACTACGTTAGCAATTTCTTTATTTAATAACTCTTATTAAATAAATAACTAATTACCTAATTGGGTTAGCCTTTTGGGCCAACCCAATTGGGCTTAAGTGTATGGCTTGGGATGAGACCAAAGAGACTAATAAGGTTCTAGCTCCAACGGGCTGCAGACTTATCTGTCAACTCTTGACAAGCTCAAAGTTACCATTAATTATATAACAGGTACCACTATGGAAATATGATTTCACTCTAGGCCTTATTAATAAATTATATCCCAAGACTTTAATATGATATTATTTGACCCCTCCATGATATATCTATAGTGAACAAAGTCATAATAAAGTTTCACTTTGTAAACAACTATTTTATTCCTTGAGTACCCAGTTTAATCTTTTAGTTATTCATATTTATGAAATCTAATTTCATAAAATATGAACTTTAGTAACTCTTTAATAAAGTGGCCGGCCTTGAATAACCAGTTCTCATTAAAGAGATTATGGATTCCATCTTAAGAATATGTTCCCTCAACACTATGTGTGATTACCCAACATACTGAGGTTTTGACCGTTAACCATGTGTAGAGTGCTATTATGGACTGGATTGAGATTCCGTGCAATACCCAGGGTATTGCACGGTGTCTAATAGTACAAATCTCAGCTTTCCATTTAATCCAATGACTCATTATGTTGACACCTCACCAATCCAGGCTAGCAATTTGTGTGCTCACTTCTGTTTTCATTTTAGCTTCCCAAATTTGAATTTCACTAACTCTCTCTCCTCTCTCTCACTTCAATTGAGTTCTCTCCCCCACTTTCCCTAACACTCCACTCTCTCAACCCTGACTACGCCTCCACCATTCTCTCAACCTCCACACTTGTACTCTACCTCTCCCTCAACCCTGTCGTCACTGCTTCTCCCATACCAAACTCAAACCCATAAGCGAAAACAAAGAAAAAACAGTAAACAGTAACTCACCATCTGAGATCCCGACCCCGAAACACTCTCACCCTTTTTAGACTCAGATTAGAGAGAGAGTAAGGGTTGGGGTTTGGAGAGAGTCGGGTGTTTAAGTGAGAATTTGATGCTTTTCTAACCCAGATTAGAGAAACTAAGGGTTAGGATTTGGAGAGAATCGGGTAAGAGAGAAGTTGATGCTTAATCTCCATGGCTACAACTAGCAGCCACCATGTTCCTTTGTCTCTCTCTTTGATTTTTCGTTCTTTTAATTTTCTCAACAAAAAAAAAAAATTTGTTCTTTAAAGCTCACACTTGGCCGAGCTTCTTCTTGCACTCACACTACCGCCGGTGGCGGTGCATATAGATGGTGTTTACACCATTGGTGGTCGTTGGTACCCCTCTTTTTCTCTTTATTGTCTCTTCACTTTTTATTTGCTTTTTAGAAATGACCAAAACCCCCCATTTTGTTTCAATTTTTATTAGTGACTAGGTTTCGTTGTGCATAGAGCTTGATGAATTGCTTGGGTTTGAAAAATGGAGGTTTTTAGGTACAGCCAAATGTGCTATGATTGAAGGGAAAGTGGCTTGCTGGTAGTTGTTGTGTGTTGTTGTCTTTGACATTAGTAAAGTAATTCTGTTGCTTGCTCTATGCTAAAAAAAATCATTATGAAATTTCTCTTTTTATCCTAATTGCATATGGGTATTTTGCGTGTTGTAGTTGTATTGACTATGCAAATGGGTATTTTGCGTGTTGCAGTTCATTTTAAAGGTATGAATAGTGGCTCTTGATAGGCTAACTTGAGTGAAAAATTTTTGCTTGCTTGAATTGTGACCAATCATACTTAACAAGTTTAGCCCAAATTTTAAGAAGTCAATTTAGATTTTTATATGTTAAGGCCTCCCTCAAATATTCTGGGTTTTTAGTTCAAAAGAATGTTTGAAAATTTGGTGATGTGTTTTTTCTTTTAATAAATCTTCAAATATTTCTAGATGAACTTTAATTATTGGGCATTTCAATGTTATATAGATATGTTACTAATTTATGAACTCTAATTCTAATTGGGCATTTCTAAGTTATACAAATATGGTTTTGATCTATACAATAAAGCAGAAATTGCATTTAAATTTAGGCACAATTGAGCTTATGAACAAGAGTTGTTTTTTTTCCTTCAATAAAAAAAGAGGGAGAAAATAACTGATATCAAAATGTCCAAATATAATAACGTTCATATATATATATATTGGGGGTTGGCTTTAGAATAAAGGTGTGGCCAAAACACTATTGGAGACCTGGAGCACGGTCAGGGTGTAGAGGTTGCCAGAGGGAAACCAGTGATAAGCACCTCCAGGAACGACGGTGTGGGTGCAAGGAGGTTGGTCCTAGCTGGGCTTGAGAGAACCAGAAAACAAAGAGAGAAACCAAGAGAGACAGAGGAACTTCTCGGAAACCATCGCCAGAATTGGTGGAGCTGAACATGGTGGCTGCTAGCTATAGCCATGGAGTTTGAGCAATGGAGTTCATGGAGATTCAGCCATAGAGTCCTAGAGAAAGATCTGATAGAAGAGAGAAAGGAAGAGAGTTCTTTTGAAATTTGAGGTAGTTGAAGAGGATAGAGAAAAGAGTAAAGAGGAGAGAAATGGGAGAAAGTTGTTTCACGCAGATCAGTGACGTGTCTTTATGACATGTCCTATTTTTGTGCATTAAATTAAAGGAAGGGTTAAGAATAAAACTATTGCACTCGTCCAGTAGCCTAGATATTGCACGGAATCTCAATCTTTACATACTTATCCACTAGTTCAAAAGGGACAGTTTTTATTCAGATTTGAAACGCCAGATATTATACAATCTATTAATATAATATTAATACTTTCAGACAAACAGACTCAGTACTTTTCTCCTTTAAAAAAAAAAAAAACTAAAAAACATATCCCAAAATTTACGAGGCACGAGCTTCCCCGCATCTCTTTGTCTTGGATGACGTAGTGTCAAAATGCCATGTATTCAATTTTCATGTGCCCTCCATTGTTTGCATATTTTTACTATTTTTTTTGTATTTTTAATACAAATTTCTAGTTCTATCCCTCTCATCCCCAAATTTCTTATCAATTTTCTGCAACTTTAGTAAAGTTGCTCCTCCCTAGTTCCTTCACCAGATTTGATATTGATAAATTTTATTAAATAATAAAATCATTTTCAAATGAATGATTCTTTTGAAATGAGATTAATGCATAGACACATTCTCATAAACAAAACAAAAAAAGATTAATGCATACTCGTTAGGATGTTAATAACTTTATATTACAGAAACTTCATCTAAGAGCACTAGCATTGGGGGTGTAAAAACCCCCCAGTTGCTATTTTAGCCATCAAACCCATAAAATCATGCTCCATCCGGGTTGCTATTTCTAAAAAGATTTGCAACCCAGCTACAGTCAGGTTGTAAATCTACAACCTGACTGTAGCTGGGTTGTAAACTTGTTTAATATTTTTTATTTCTCACCCGGGCCCACATCTCACATTACTCTCTGAAATCTTATATCTCAACCTTAACCTCACCCTCTCCTTCTCTCCCTTTCTTTTATCTCTCATCTATTCCTCTCTCCCCACTCTCTGTTTTGTTTTCTCCTTTCTCTATCTCAGTGCATCTCTCTTAGATCAGCGTGGAGGGTGTGGGTTTGTGGGGATCAGCGTGGTGGAGGGTGTGGGTTTGTGGAGATCAGCGTCTGTGGTGGACATCAGCGTTTGTGGTCGAGGTTAAGGTGTGGGTTACGGTGGTTGCTAGGTTGTGGTATCGATGAATTGTGGTTAGGTTATGGAAATTGGTGACTATGTTGTGGGAATTGGGGGCTAGGTTGTGGGATTCGATGACTGGGTTGTGGAGTCGGTGACTGGGTTGTCGGTATCGATGGCTGGGTTGTTGAATCAGTGACTGGGTTGTGAGAAACAGTGAGTGGGTTGTGGGTTGTGTGGCTTTGGGTTTTGGTGATTTATTAGGTGGTGGAGTCCGGTCTGTTTGGTGGTGGAGTCCAGTCTGTTTGGGTTTGTGGGTATGGATTTGGTAGTGGTGGTGGTGGTGGTGTTGTTGGATTTTAGTTGGTGGTGGCTGTTGTGATGTGGGTGAGTTTTTTCTTTTCTTTTTTCTTTTGCTATTAGATTGATCTTTGGACTGATTGTGATTGTGATTGCGGTGGCAGTGGAGGTGGTTTTGGTTGTGGTGGAGGGTGGGTGTGGTGGTTGGCTATGGTTGGGGTGTGGTGTTTGTAGTTGTGGGTGAAGAGAGAGAGAGAGAGAGAGAGAGAGAGAGAGAGAGAGAGAGAGAGAGAGAGAGAGAGAGAGAGAGAGAGAGAGGATTACTTTTATTTTATTTTATTAAGTAGTTTATATTATTTTATTGGGTTGTAGGTAAAAATAGAAATTGGGATGTAGGGTGAGTTGTAAAATGAGTTGGTAAAATAGATAAAGTGATGTTTGAAGATGCAAAATAGACGCTTTTTTACATCCTTGGCTGCTAATGCTCTAATGTTCATATTCACTCTTATAATTTTTTTTTTGTTTGGATTAAGAGATATTATCGAATCCTACTCCTAGAGTCTAGACTAGTGGATATAATTAATTCTATAACTTCTTTAAGCAACTATCCAAGTTTTTTCCTTTAATAAACACTAAAAACAATAGTGAGTCAATTGTCAACATCAATTATATAATTGGGATTCCAAATTATAACCTTTTATCATAAGCATTTAGGTTAATTAAATATTTCCTGAAATTTTAAGAAAATGAATTTGATATGTGAGTTTTTCAATGGTACTTTTGGGAAGTGGAAGAGTCTCTATTCAGGCCTAAAGCTCAAGTACTAACTAGGCCCCGTAGAATGAATTGGGCCAAACATGTATACTTGTAGGAGGACTCAATGGGTTATAGGGTATGGAAGAAAGGCAATAGGGCCATCCCAAGCACCCAGAAGAAGGAGGGCAACTTTAGTAGATCGTTCTCGTGGAGAAGGCAATAAGCTAAAGAAAGTCTAGCCTTACTCAAGGCGAGGTGCATGAATAATCCATGTTTGATTTTCAGAAGGTACTTGAAATCTCAGGAGACTTCCAAAACATACAAGAAGGTAGAATATCTTCACCTCTGCATTAATGAGGGTATTTCCACCTAACTTTTGCTACAGTGAATGCATAAGAGACAACTTGAACAATACAAACACCCCCCAAAAGTCAAAATTCTAGGATAAGGGAAGGGAGAAAACCGATAAAGTAGAAGAAAATATCCCTAAAAACTTGGCTGGTGACAGGACAACTATAAAGATAAGAATAAAAAGATACCTATATAAGGTGGAGGATAGGAATAAAAAGGGTGTCTGGAAAAAGAGACAGAAAAAGAGGGAGAGAGAAATAGTAGAAGGAGAAGGAGTGAAAGACCAAAAAACTTATGTAGTGTAACACCACGAGAAATTGAATTTTTCTCTTGTAACACATTAGTCTTATTATGAATGAACATGACTTTGTGAAATCAATTGCTTGAGTTTCTCATTGTGTAGTGTTTATTCCCTTTATTCTCTGTTATAAATAAATTGTCAGTCAGTCTACTTCTCGAGAAACTATATATTATCCTTGGAGAAGGGTGGTTTTTGACACCCACAGTACTGTTTGTGGTTTTTTTATATTTTTTTTATTTTAGAATTCTAAGTATTTTAACATACACATGGAGAGAGATGAGAAGATTTTAAAAAAAACTGACAGTGGTATTTAATATGCAATAAATCATGGAATTCATATTTTGACCTTAAATAATGTGGTTGAGTAGCTTATACAAAATTTGTGTAATAAAAATCATCTCAATAGTTTCAAATTTTTGCTCCACGATACTAACTGTCGCATGCAGTTTTAGTGTTGGCATATGAGTGTATTCCCTTATCTCATCCCACTTCCCCATATATATATATATCTGTGTGTGTGTGTTTCTCAAAAAAAAAAAAAAAGTTTCAGATTTTTCTTATCCTAAAGGTAAGGCTTTAGTATAGAATTGTAAAAGAAAAAACAAGAGAGAGTACTTATACCAAAGTATTATTTACTAATATTAATATTTTAAAATTCATGAGTTACTATTTGGAATAGTTATTCTTTTGTTTGTAATTTTTTTTTTTTTTTTGCTGAATAGTTATTCTTTTTGTAATTTGATAGGTACTAAAGTCTTCATGTTGCACTTGTTTCTTTATTATATGGCATTGATTGTCCTTTACGGACTAATACTTTTATTCTATTATGAAATGTACGTACTTTATGGTATTGCTCAAACTCTTGTGGAGCAGCAAAAGAGGCTTAAGAGACTTTAGTTTGGCTTGAGGAATGTTCGTTTTTTTTCTTTTCCGTTGTATCTTGATTGAATGAATCAATTTCTATAATTTTTAGTTTTTTACTAAAAAGAAGAAGAGATAGTTTTTTTTGAAAATTACTTGATTGACATTGTTGGGCTAGAACGGAAAAGAAAAATAATCAAGTAAAGCATCAAAAATATAAAATGACAAAAAGTAGGGGCAAAACAAATAAGTAGTTTATGTTGGGTTAGAGCGGAAAAGAAATAGATAAATAAAAAATAAAGAAGGAATATTCCCAAAATATACCAAAAAAGTATGACTAGGACGACCAATAAAGCAAAAGATAAGCATCCAAATCCTTCAACAACAACAAAAAAAAAAAAAAAAAAAAAAAAAAAAAAAAAAAACGAAACCACAAATCTAAAATCTGACGCATTGGATAAGGACCTTCCAATTCCACTCCGTGCCACCTCATACGTTTTCCCTGATCTGATCAACATTCTATAATAAAGCTTCCCTGTTTGAAAAGTCGTTCTATCCATTAACTTATTCTATTCAACAATCATTGGTTTCGAAACCCACCATTTCAAACTTCAAACCTCTCTCCCTAATTTTAATTGAAATCCATTTTCCGTTTCCCATTGGATTCATTTCCAAGCGATAACCTTTCTGCTAAAATTTTCCTCTATTTAAAGCCCAAAAAATAAAAGATTTGGTGGTATTGTGCTTTGAAAATAAGTTTTTGTTTTTATTTAACGATGGCCGCTGCTGCTGGAATTATTGGTGGAAATGGGTGTTCTTCTTCTTCCTCTTCTTCTTGGTTTAAGCTGAGAGATAGGCAAAGGAAGAAGAAGATGGCGAATAGGGTTATGTTTTGTTCTGCTTCTTCTGTGATTGATCCTTACAAGACTTTGAAAATCCAACCTGGTGCCTCTGAATCTGATGTCAAGAAGGCGTTCAGACAGCTTGCTTTGCAGGTTTTTTTCCTTTTTTATTCTTGGGTTTCTTGGTTTAGTTTGGATTTTTTAAAGTTAAATCTTAGGTTCGGTTAGGACTTTTTTTTTTTTTAATATAAAAAAAAGAAGACAAAAAAAAAAAAAAAAAATCGCTTTAGCTTATATTTATATAAATGAAATTTCAAACTTTGATCTTTAAGATTGATTTTTTTTTTTTTTTTCCTTCTCTCATGTCAAGTAGATCTTTCTCTGATTGATTTAAAATTTTGTGTGTGTGTGTGTGTGTGTTTTATTTT
This sequence comes from Castanea sativa, assembly GCF_040712315.1. Classification (NCBI taxonomy): domain Eukaryota; kingdom Viridiplantae; phylum Streptophyta; class Magnoliopsida; order Fagales; family Fagaceae; genus Castanea; species Castanea sativa. The sequence continues at coordinate 32,938,414 of NC_134017.1, forward strand.
TGGCACTAGTATCATCCGGACGTATGCAGAGGAAGCAATTGTGGAGTGCAGTTTCACAAAATCAATGAAGCTTATGATGTACGTAATCCAATCCGTTTTATTTTTCTTTGTTTGGTTTTTCCATAGTAATTTTTGGCTTAATCTCATCTTACACTTGAATATTGATATTTGATCTAAGAAATTTGTGATGTTATATTGTTATATATACATATATCTGTCTGTTTCAAAAAAAAAAAAAATTCCGAAGAAATTGTGATATTATATTCATGTCTGTTACCTTACCTTTCCGATAGTATTGAGAAATTAATAACTACAGTATCACTTTATAAGAAGAGTTATTGAAAACTTCTCTTAAAAAGCTTTGTATTGGTTCCCAGCAAAATAAAATTGGATTAAAAATGTTCGATTGGTCAGGTCATTTTTCTGATTAATGTGTCTAAACAATAAAAACATTATTATACGAAGTTTATTTATCTATAAAAAGGATCTCACCCAGACTTAAGCAGAAATGGTATAGGTCATGTGAATGCGGTGCCCGCCAAATGGTGCACGAGTCATTTTAATCACTATTATAATTATTATTACTACTATTATTATGTGTTGTGAATACTTGTGATACCCTATAAATAAAAAATAAAATAAAATAAAAAAAGAGGCATGATGGGACTGCCACCTACTCATTGCCTTTTGTCCTCACTTTCAATTCTTTGTTTACTTTTTTTTTTTTTTTTGTGGTAAATATTCTTTGTTAACTATAAATATAGAAAGAAAAAGAAAAAAGAAATTCTAAAAGTTGCTAAATGCTTATACTGTGAGTGTGATGTTTCACTAGTAGCAAATATAGCATATGGTTGTACTAGTAGAATTTTATCCTTCAACCAAGGTTGTGTGTTTTCTCGTAGAATTTGATTTAGTTTTATTGGTTGATAATGTTTTTTTTTAATAAAAATTAAAATCATACTCTAACTTAATCAGTATATTTGTGTAAAATAGGTTGTGATGAATAATTTGAGGGAGGATTCGAGTGTATCAAAGATGTATGGATCGTACTATGAGGAGGATGATATTGATGTTGATGAGCCGATGAGAGGAATGGATGATCCTGATTGGGATTTGTGGGAAGAGTGGATGGGATGGGAAGGAGCAGGAATTCGTGACTATTCCTCTCATATTAATCCCTATATTTAAACCTTCTATTCTAAGCCTTTATGCTTATTGTATTGTATATATTTAATCTTCATCCTCTGTATATATCAATGTTATCAATACCGTTTTGTTTTGTTCGGAACAATTCTGATTACTGAACCGGTGCCAATCATCCATTTATTCTACCTTGTGCTTATCTCAACTACATTCCACTAAATTCTGGCTAATATGAAACAAATCATTATTTTGTTTTTCTATCCATTACTTTACTTTCATATTGAATTGAATATTATTATTATTATTATTATTTGTTATGAATGTGTTTTTGATCTTCCGTTTATTTTGCTCATATATGACAGTTTTTTTTTTTTTTTAATTGTTTTGTAATCATTATATTTGGTTTTCAATTGGGTCTACAATTGTTATCACTTATTTGCCTACTTCAGTAAAGGAGCTTCATATAAAAGAACTAGCTGCTAAACTATGTGATGCACGAGAAAGTTATGTGAGGTTTTATTTTTTTTGATAGGTAATCAGAAAACTATTATTAATGAGAAAATAAAGAAAAGTACAAGTTGTTCAGGATGATGAACAAGAAGAAAAAATAAAACAAACAGCACAACAAAAAGAATAATCAGGAAACTAAGGTAAGGGAAAGTATAAACTCAGAGAGAGAAGAACAATCAGTAAAACACTCCAAAAGACGACGTTGGCATAAAACTTTTAACTCACCTAACGTCTTTTCATTATCCTCAAAAGAACGAGGATTTCATTCTAACTACACAATCTACATTAAGCATCCTGAATCAAATTCTAAATGTTTGAATTATGTTCTCCAAGCCATTGATGCCAACAAGATAACAACCCCCCTTCCCCCCTCTCCCCGCCTCCTCCATCCCTACCCCACAATTGTAACACAATTGTAACAGACTAAAAATTATCAATGTACTAGCACTCTGTTCAGTCTCAATGCCACAATCAACTAATATTGCAAAAGCCACTAATTCACCAACTTTGATATTTAATGATGATTTATAAATTAATCTTTTTTCATACCTGTATCTATACCCTTTTATAGTAAGTTTAGGATCTGTTTATTTTGTTAAAACTGAAATTTTTTTACTGAAAGTACTGTAAATAAAGGTAAAAGTTAGCTGAAATAGTGCAGTGAGACTCATAAATAGTACCAAAAAGTATAGTGGAATTCATGAATAGTAGCAAAAGTAAGTTGAATAGTAAAATAAGTTGGCAAAAATAATCTTTGCCAAACAAACACTTAGAATGTGTTTGGATTCAACTGAAAAGGGGGCTGCGTTTTGCGTTTTGCGTTTCAAGCTTTTTTTTTTTTTTTTTCCAGCCGCAGATGTTGACCAAGTCTTCTGTGAACAGTGCATTCGTGCACTGTTCACGGACCCACAAATTTCACTTTTCAGCCACTTTTTCATTAAAAATGGGTCCCGCGGTACTATTCACACATTTTAAAATTATTTTGCTACAGTATTTTCAGTTTTCAGTTTTCAGTTTTCAGTTTTCAGCAATAAGTTCTATCCAAACAGACCCTTAATATCATATAACAAATGTGATTTTTCTTTAACTTGAAACTTGTGCAGCAAATTTCAGATTGCAATTGTAGCAATCTTAGCCTATAACTCCAGTAAAATCTTATCCTTCACTCAATATTGTTGATATCATATTTTGTTTTCCCTTGATTTGCGTGCTAAACCTCGAAAAATTCAAAAATATTATTTTTCTATTCATGGGGCCGGGAGGACAACCAAAATGACATGGCTCAACTAGTTCGGACACTGGAACACCCAAAATGCATTTTTTAGCTAAAATAACCAAAATGCCCCTGGTTAACCATGGGTTGGCCGAAAGGTAAACAAAGTCAAAATCCCCTCAAAATATCACTTTTCATAGTTTTACATCAAGCATGAGCTTTTCAGAGACTTATGACAACTTTGACCAAGTTTGACCCCTAGCAGAACAAGAAACCCTAATTTTGATTCAGCCAGCAAAACGGGTTGAAACCAACACCATCGCGAAGAGTATTAAATCCTCAGTCCAATGACTATTCATGGGTCAAAATCGGAGTTAGAATGACCAAGATATCATGAAAACTGGGCTAATGCACCGATCGATGCACCGCTAACTTCCGGGAGCTATAACTTTTGACTCGACCGTTGAATTTTCAAGTTCTATACCTTTCTAGAAACAGGAAGTTAAGATCTTTCCAGAGGTGTCAAGATCAATCTGATCTGAGAAGGTTTGCAGACGGGCACAAGGGCCGCTGCCTCGTAATTCGCGTTGGGGCTATAAAAGGCCCCAGGCACCCCCTAAACCAAAAAAAAGAGACTCCTTGGTTGCCTACTTTCTACCTGGGCAATTTCTGAGCTTTTCTCCTCTCTTCCAAACACAAAAAACACATTAAAACTTGATTCTTCATTCTTTACCAAAAATACAAGGTATTGTTCTTATACTCAATCTTCTTCTCATTTGTTCTACACTTTGGATTTGGGGTTTAGGGGTGTGGATGTAGCTTTTTAACTACTATCCACACCCCTAACTTTTTAAATCTTTTTCTAGCATTTATCTTGCTCTTTTTTCCTTAATAACATGATTTGTTACTTTATCTTGCATGTTTCTTGCTTTATCTTGCTTTTAGCATGCTTTTTAGCTTATTTCCATACACTTCCATGTTTGTTCATGTGCTAGTTGCCTTTTCTACATGTTTTATGCTTTATGCCATGCTTTAGATGCTTAGATCTATCTTTTTCTTGTATTGTTGTTCGGGTCTACATGTTCACATGCTTGATATGATGTCTCCGGCCATGCCTTGCTTAGATCTACATGTTTACATGCATGTTTCTATGCCTATATGTCTAGATCTATGTTTTCACATGCTTGTATGCTTGGATTTGTGTTCTTCCATGCTTTAATGCTTACATCCACATGCTTAGATGTATATTTATAGGCCTTCATGCACTTTTCCATGCTTAGAGCAACCACGTCAGTCCGTTTAAAATTTTTCATCTATTTTACACTAAAAACCTACTTTTTCTATTTTACATTACTACATTTTCAAAACACCCACATCAATTCATCTACTTTACACATCTATTCTAATTAAATACTATTATTTATTGTTTTATTATTATTATTTATTAATCCTCACTCCCTCATCGTTTCTTCTCCATTTTTCCTTTTTCAGCTCTCTCAAGTCTCACCCGTTCCTCTCCTTCCCTCACTCTCTCCCTCACAGCCGCCTCACCCAGCCTGCCGTCGCCGCCGATCCAGCTCGCCGCCTCAGCCCTCCACTGATTCGGCCTCCCTCTTTCCTTCGCCCCTCCCTCTCTCCTCCACCACCGACCCTTCGCCTCCCACTCCCAACCGACGACCCTTCGCCTCCCACCCCCAACTGACGACATGAATGGAAGATCCAGCGGCAACAATGGAAGACCCGACAGCAGCAGATCGAGCGGCAGCAGTGGCAGCAGATCGGGTGGCAGATCCAACTCTGTTGGGCATTCACCGACGACCCTTCGCCTCCCACCCCCAACTGACGACATGAATGGAAGATCCAGCGGCAACAATGGAAGACCCGACAGAAGCAGATCGGGCGGCAGCAGTGGCAGCAGATCGGGTGGCAGATCCAACTCTGTTGGGCATTTCACGTGAGTTTTCCATTGAGTATGGTTTGGGCTGGGTTTTTCGATGGGTTTGGACTGTTTTTGGGTTGGGTTTACCGGTGAGTTTTGATTTATTTTGAGTTGGGTTTTCAGTGGGTTTGTCTTGATTTTGAGTTGGATTTTCTAATTGCTTTTCCATTGATTTTGGGTTAATTTTATGTTGATTTTGGGTTAATTTTCTGTTGATTTTGGGTTAATTCTCTATGCTATGGTGTTTGGTGGTGGCGTTGGGTTTGGTGGTTATTCTGGCACGCTGGGTTGTTGTAATGGTTAGGGAAGAGAAGGAGTTTGACAAAGAGAGAAAAAAAGAATAAAAAAATCGCTTAAATGTGAATAGTAGCCATGTATATTTACACGGTTACTGTTCATTTACACAGCCGAGTGTATATTTTGCACCATTTTGCACCCACTGATGTGGGTGTTTTTTTTTTTATCAAAATGTGTAAAAAGAGCTGTTTTTTGTATTTTAGAAGACTTTCCATGGACTGATGTGGATGCTCTTATATGTGTAGATCGGTGTGTTTACATGCTTAGATTGATGTTCTTTACATGCTTTATGCCATCATATATGTGCTTGCGTGCTTCACGCCATATTTATGTGCTTAGGCCTAGACCTTGTTTGTCATATCATGTGCTATTATAGCCCTTTTGTTCATTTTATTGCATTTCTTATTTTTTGGCCTAATGGTTAGGACCCGATCTAGACCCTATGGTCTTTGTCATCGTCCAGATACCAAGGCCCATATCAAAGGGTTTGGATCATCCTATTTACATGTCTATGCTTGCTTGCTTCTATGCTTTGTGCTTGTGCTAGCCTCTCTTGTTCTAGGTTTTGCCATGCTTGACGCCCTTCTCAGGCTTGATCTTGTTTGGTGACATCCAACGCCTATGAGGCCTTGTTTGGATGTAACCATTTGGGAGGCATCTCCGGGTGTTGGGTTGCTCCATGCGTACCCTTCCCTTTTCCACTCCGCACAATGCTATGCTTGCCATGCTTGTTTGTGCCACCTGTTGACTTTTTATGCATCTTTACACGCTTGCTCACATGTCCATGCATGAGTCTTGCTTGCTAGTGTGTCGTCCATGCTTCAACACAATGAAGTTATAGACATTTGATCCAAACCTACATTTGTCCCTCGCGGACACCACCTTTTGTTTGCTTCCTTGCTTGTTTGTCTTCTTGCTTGTTTGCTTGCTTTCTTGTTTCTTTGCTTGCCATGTCTATCATGCTTATCTGCTTTATGCCTCTTTAATATACTCTTTGCATTTTTTCTCTTCATTGCTTTATTTGCTGGTTTCTCGTCTTTGCCTTTGCATGTACACACATTGAGCTAGGAGGCGTAAGCAAAAAGGGCACGGATGTAAGCATGTATATATGAGCCAAGCGGCTATGTTTAGTAGGTTTAGGGGTCTAGCCTCTCCGATGTTGTTATGTACTCTTTTAAACCTCATTCTTTTCTCCCTCCTTTCTCTCTTAGATGGGTTGTATTCGGTATATCATGCCATGTACCATTTGTCCTAATCTCTAGAGTATGGTGACCCCTGTTGACTTTCCTGCACCTATATTTTGGGCTATGCTCTAGGGATGTAGGCATTTACTTTCCTACTTTATGTGCTAGCATTGTGCATGATGTATGCATATATATACCTGCTCATCCCTTCCAGTGTGATTGTCACAATCCATGTCACCTAAGGCAAAACAATGTCTAATTTTCGCCGCGAAAGTAAGGTGACATGTCACTGGATTTTCGCTGTGAAAATCTGGTACTTTGCTTAAATGCCTTAGGAAAGTATAGATTGGGACCACACCCTTTCAAAAGCCAAACCTCAAAGCCCCCATGTATTCACATTCCCGAAAGCCAATGCCAAAATCATGTTTTTTTACTACCAATCTCCGAAAATTAAGGTTTTATCAAAACAAAGGACCGTCCTTGGACAGGCGTTGTAGGGTGCCTAACACCTTCCTCACACGTAATCAAACTTCCAGACTCAAGAATCAAGATTTTTTGCCATCCATATTAGATTAGGAAAATTGCCCTTTTTCTTAGCTTAGGATTGATAATAAAATCAACTAGAAACAAGTGACTAATCATATCTTAGAAAAACCCAATGATTGGTGGCGACTTCACTTACCTTTGGTAATCACTTAAAATTTGGCCATGATTCTTGCCACACCTCCAAAGGTAGATAAATACCTTCCTCAACCAAGAGAGAGAGAGTACCCGAAACTTCGTGCGAAACCGCACTGATCATTCAAGAGATGCCTCCAACAGGCCCTGTGCGTGCAGGAGCATTGCCACGGTGGGTGGTTGGACGAAGGCTTGACAGCGGTTTTCCAGCCGTTCAAGGCGAGGCGTCGACAAGTACCCTAACCAACAACATTAAAATCTACCTATTACCTTCTCCATATCTGAAACTACAGTAGGATATTGATCCAAAGGACTTGCTGCAAAATGTCTAAAAAGTCTCAAAACTTAAGAACAAAATTACCATAATAGCATATAAAGTTACATATAGAAGTATTCAAGACGTATATATTTGGTTTATACATCCTCTTTTGAATGATTAAGGAAACCTTAAGACAATTACTGCATAGGAAAAGAGCAAAATGATCTGAAACTTATATCCATTAGATGCATTAGACATATTGCCATGTGAAAAATAAAATGAATAATATCAAATAATGAATTTTAGTGATCCAATTCATAAGACTTACAGGATAAAACAATTTTTTTGTAAGATTCATAACATGAAAATAAGTTATTAAAAAATGAAATACCTATTCTTTGTCAAGATTGAAAAATACTTTTTTTTTTCTCGATTGGGTAACACTTTTGTACATATAATGCTGTTCCTACGTAGTTAGAATTTGCAAGAGACTGCTAAATTCAAAACCACACATTAGGTAAGCCAACACAATCATATTTTAGGTAACAAAATTCCATAGTCAATGGACCCCATTCTGCATCAAACAGAAATCCACATTCCAAGTAACAATTTTCATAGATAAAAGTAATAAAACAGAAATACACAACACATGTACACCAGTTGCTCTTGGAGCTTGAGAACTTTTGTCGAACACCTAGCAAATATAGGCAAAGAAATAATGAAATAGAACTATGTTGATCTACAGGTGCTGATATAGAGGGAAGAATAAATTTGAGCACCTAAAAAATTTAAGAACGATGTAATCTAGAAATTAGAAACCTTATTGCAACTTGGGCCTTTATGTCGTTTATTTGGTCATTATAAGAGAGTTCATTAGAATAATTATACCAAAATTTTTTACATGGGTATAAACAATTTAAACATTTACCACAACACCTTTGAATAATCTTAGAAATTTCAATACAAGAAGAACTCGCCTGAGTCTTAATCTGAGTCGTAGTCACATCATCGAGTGAAGGAGAATTGCCCAGCTCAGCCTAAACCTTCTCCTCTAACTCTTCACGCCCTCCAAGAGGCTCACCTACTCCGGTGCCATCTCAGATTAGAATTTCGTGGCATAGGTTTCTCATGATTAACGGACAACGGACAGGGACTATGTCTGCATGAGCGATTGGAGTGAGCGACTTCGGACCAAGTTTGAGAGAAAGGCGTTGTACTACATTGAGGAGAAGATGAGAGAAAGAGTGACAAATGAAGAAGCCTTCGACCATGAGAGCATCCAAGAGACACAAGATGATAAAAGTATCAGCGGGAGGGGGTGGAATGGTATTGAAAAAAAGGTATTAAAAAATTATAAAATAATTAGCTGACACGGGAAATTGGGAGTGCTTCAAATTTGATGTAGCAAAAAACAGTCAAAAGCTTCGGCTATATAGTATTTATAGATTAAAGAACAAATGAGAAATTACACTTTATCCACCTGTGGTTTGCTTGAAAAAGACTTCACCTACCTGTGGTTTAAAAATTGGCACTTTACTCATCTGAGATAAGCTCTATTTGTCTCCTATTACCTACTTCTGTTAAAAACATGGGTAAATTTGTATTTTTGCTACCCTTTTAAGTATCTCTCCTCTTAAAATATATTAAAAAATAAAATCAATGGAAAAGAAAATCTAAAAGTAAGGTTTTGTAAAAATTAAAACCTAACTTTTAGGTTTTCTTTTCATCTGTCAACTTTAAGCTGTTCTTCTTCATACTAGATGAAATAGTTAATATTTGAGCATCATTGTAAAATTTCAGAAAATCCACTTTGGTGGTTGTTTGGGGCGTTTTTATTCGTTGTCCATATGATATTCGGGGAGTCAAAACCGAGACTCAACTTTAGGCTTGGAACATGGCTCAAAGGCTATTAGTGAAGTGTGAAAGTCCCATTTTCCTTAAGGTTTAGGTTGCATCCAACAAAGATTATAATAAGGCCCCAAAAATACCTCATGCAAAGATAAGCTAGCACCAAAGATGGCCCACTACAACAAGTGCTTAAATAATAGGCTAGCGGTAAGTAAGAGAAACATCCAATGGTAGATGTTTGGAAAACCAATAAATGTATTTGCATAGTAAAAATTATGCATTTCCTCCATAGTTGGCTAATATAAAAGTTGGCCTATTATAACAAGTACATAAGAGATAAAATGGTCCAGCAGTGAATATGACAGACCTCTAGCAGTGGACGTCTGATAGGTTAATAAGTGTATTTACATGGTAAAAATTATATGTTTTTCTTATTATTATTAAGTCAACATAAATGAAAACTTCCATAGTATCCAAAACATTATAACTTTCATCATAATAATAAACAAGGATTAAAGGCTTCATAATTACAAGTAAAAGAGAAAAAATATGATGGAATGAAGGGAGAGAGAGATTCAGCTTAATGCAGCAAATATCGTACTAAGATTCTTGGGGAATATATATATATATATATATATATATATGTGTGTGTGTGTGTGTGTGTGTGTGTGTGTGTGTGTAGGGCATGAATGGGGTATTGTAGGCTATTTTGAGTAAGTGGGCATTTAAGCTTGTGGTGGTGTGATGGAGTTAATGTTGAGGCTAAGGCGTTAATGGGTAAAGAGTTGTTTTTGATGGATTAGGAAGCATTTATGGGCTGTGAATTTGCTGAAAAGAAAGGGAATGTTTGAAGCTAAGTAAGTGTGGGCTAAAGGGAATGATTTATGAGCTTGGGGAGAGCTGAACCACGAGAAAAGTAACAAGAAAATCAGAAATTCAGAGGGGTTTGTGGCTTGTGGGCTAGTATGCTTAGGCTTTTTTAGGGGAGTTTAAGGGAGCATTAATTAGAAAAAGTCCAAAACGTAGGACTGATTTAGGGACAGAATAGCTGATATAATTATCCTAAAATTTGGCCTAAAATTGGAGATTTTCTTTTGGGTTGTTTTACTTCTTTGGGCAATGTCACACATGGGTAAAAGTCAACATAATCTTGCATTAAATGCTAAGAATTTTGAGATTATGTTCATCCAATGGGATTAAGGTAGGTATTAAGGAGGAATCCTAGTGCTGCAACTAATATTTGGACCCTAGGAAGTAGGATTTAACACCCCAAGCCAGGTGTCAAAGTTTAAGTCCACTTTAGAAGGTTTCGCTGAAGATCCCTTTATACCCTCCAAACCACATGTTCCCAAATTTTCCCCTTTAGGATTCATCGGCTTGGTTCATGAACTAGTTACATACATTTTTAGTAATAAAATAAACTATTTGGTTGAGGATTTCATGAGCTTGGAGGTCTTGGTTATGGCTCCCTTGAGTTGTGACCAAAATTTGGGAAAGAAGGATATTTATTACCCATTAGCCTTTAGGTGTCAGCCTCTGATACTGTTCACGTCAGAGTTGGCAGTGGGATAAGTGACCAGCTCTGAATTTGGATTGGGAGTTTGGTTGCTTCTTGAGTTGACTTCCAGCGGAAGGTAGAACTTAATGGAGTTTTCCAGCGGGGTCAGCTTGCACACACGGGCTGTTTTGGCTGAGATTTCATGTTGGACTTGGCCATGAGGGGCTGAGTATTTTGGTGGGCCTCTGACTTGGTGGTTCTCTCCACTTGGGCTTACCCTTTTGCTTTATCATTGTGAGCCCTACAAAATGGACAAAGCTACCATATATTGCCATGGCTTTTTATTCCACATGAGCTTTAGTTGTTAGCAGAAATAAAATGAATTCATGAGCTTTAGTAAATATTTATAATAGGATTTGGGTATTAATTTCCATGGGCTTTAAATAACAACTCGTATAGTTTCTTATAATTTTTTATATAGATTATTTTGTAAATGATATTTTCTTTGGGGTTTTTAAATAATGACCTCCAATATTTCTTGAGAATAATATTTACAATGGGTTTTAAATAGAGTCAATATCAATGGGTTTCAAATAAAATATGGTAACAACTACTATAGTGGAATAATGTGATATTCTCATGAGTTTTTCTATAGATAATTATAATGGGCTTGTAGGATAAATAATTATCATGAGTTTTGGATATTATGAATGTTGTGGTATAAGCTAGATAGTGAACATATGTTCTTATATAAATTCCATGAGCTTGTAGTATGTTATGAAATAAATAGATGTCATGTATAAAATAAATAATCATAATTTTCCATGAACTGTTATATTAGTAAAACAAATTCATAATTCTCTATAAGCTTGATATATGTTTGCCATGAGTTTTGGAAAAATGAATGGTGTTACGTAACATAAATAGTTACCATAGGTTTATAATATGGTATGAAATAAATAAATATTATGGGTTTAAGATAAATCATAACTTTTAATGAGTTTTTATATTAGCAACAGAAATTCATAATTCTTCATGGGCTTAATATATGTTTGCCATGAGTTTTGGAAAAATGAATGGTGTAACATAAATGGTTACCATGGATTTTAAAAGATAGATTTCATAGGTTTGTAATATTGTAGTAATAGGTTTTAGAACTTAAAACGTTGTTAATCATTGGACTTTAAGTGAAATACTTATGTTATAGTATTTTGCCAAGTATTGATAATTTTGGGCTTTTCACAAAATAGTGTCAAGTAGCTAGCTTGGGCTTTTAATATTACCAATGAGAATTGAAATTTTGATATATTGCTAATGAGGAGTGGGCTTTTGAAATATTGCCAAGCATTAGTAGCCTTTTTTTTTTTTTTTAATTTTTTAAAAAGGATGGGATGTGTGCATTGGGCTTAGCTAAATAATGATAATAAAATTAGATAAAATATGAGTTTTTTGGGCTTTTTGTAATAGTTTATATCATGACCCAATTTAGATAATGAGATATGAAATATTTGTGATTAACATAACAATAGGGCAAAAAATATTTGGGAAAGCCCAATAACATATTAGTGGTGTTTGAAAATAAATAGGTAATACTTAAATAATATTAGGTGTAAAAAAATTGTACCCTAACATTCAGCCACCCGAGTCACGTGTGATCAAATTATTAGTATTACTATATTTTTTGAAAAGAAAAATATTTAGATCACACGTGTGAGTTTTTTTTTTTTTTTTTGAAAAATAGTGGCCTAATTTAGATAATGAGATAGGAAATATTTTGTGGGCCAATGTGATGAGAAATATTCATAGGGACCCAAAATAATTTATGGGTGATATTTTGGTATTTTTTTGGTGAATAAATAAAAGAGATTAAATAGGATTGGGGCATGTGGCATGTGTGAAAAAGTTGTACCTCAACATTTAGCCCCCTGACCATGTGTGATCAGCTTGCCTTTGGTCATACATGTGAATTTGAATGAGTCCATAAGCTTGTGTTGCATGGGTTGAAAGAGAGAAAGAGAGAAAGAGAGAAAGAGAGAGAGGTTCTTCCTCTTTTCTAAGACTAAGAGAACCCTTTTATCTCATTCCAAATTCCTTTTTTGATTCAGCTTTTCTTCAATAGTAATCGAGGTGGATAACTCAATTAGTGCTCCAAAGGAGATGTTCATAAAGTTGCATGGGCTCCAGCCGCTACTGATGTTTTGTATCTAGTGGTAAGAGCTTCTATCAGCCCCCATTTGATTTATGGGTCTTTGTGGGCCCGTTAATGAATTGAATAAACTGGGACGTTAATAATAAAGTGTTTTACTAACCCTATCATAAAACCAATATCTTTGGTGATCTAATATTGTTCCCCTGTTAGATGACATACCATGATCTGACGCGTCGCTAAAATCTAGAGATGCTAAATTTAATAGTTGTTTGGTGCATGCCCACCTTGGAGGAGTATGATCGTTTTTTTTCTCTTTCTACCCCTCTGAGCACTATTTTTATTCCACTAGTGTGGCCACGCTACCGCAAGAGACTCACTGATTTGTTGGGCTTGAAGAGGTCTGTTGTGGAGGCACTAACTTGGTATGGTAGCAGGATAGAAGGGAGCATGTCCTACGTTTTTCTGTATGATCAGTTCCACCCAATAGAGTGTCCTATTGGCTATCAAGATGACTTTGTGGACTTAGAGGAGCGGTGGACATCCTACTGACGTCAGGCCTTCCTAGTGGCCTTCTTTGGTGCGGTGCCATTTCCTTCATCGTCAGAAGCTGCTAGCTTTGTCGTTCTCCCTATGGTGAGTGCCCTACCTCATGGTACCTCCTTTATTCCTGCTCTACTTTTTGAGACGATTAGGTCCTTGTCCTTATGTCGGGGGATCGGTAGGGGTAGGCTAGGTTGTTGTGTTTATTTGCTATAGTTATGGTTTTGTAGCCACCTGAGTGTTATTACTAGGGATCAGCCTGAGGGCTTTGCCATTAGGATCATAGTTTGGGCCATTGTAGTTCTTGATCTTCCCTTTTTAGGGGATATCGAGGGTTAGCTGAGGTACTTGTGCAGCTTGAGTCCCGCTGATTGGACCTAGAGAGTCAAGTGGGGTATCACTAGGTGGTAGGGGCATACCCATTGTGTCAGTTTACTTGGCGTTCCCTTGGTGGGTATCTGGGGGTGCACGGGGTACTTTTCGAGCATGGCCATGCAGCAATTTGGGGGTATCCAACATATCCCTCGACTTAGTGATCTCTTCGTTGTTACTTGCGAGTACGAACTCGTGTATATTGATGTGGCAGTGACAAGGCGTGCCTCTGATTTCTGGAAGGCGTGTAAGTCGAGCATTGACTTCCCTTTTTGTTCTAGGGATGACCAGGAGTGGTTTTCTATTGAGTTTAGAGTGTGGCGCGACACCAAAGATCCCACCTTTGTTTTGAGAGACTATACTCTAGAGTTTGAAATCAGGGTTGAGAAAGCCCTTATGGATCTAAGGGAGTGCTTGAAGGAGGTCGTCAAGGATAGAGACTGCTGCAGGGAGCTGGCTGATACCCTTATGGAGGATATTGAGGAGGTGAGCAGTGCACATGAGTGTAAACTCGCTACTCGTTAGGTGAAGCTTGATTGGAGAGGGTCGGCCCCTCTCGGTACAAAGGCGGAGTGTGTTCAGCTGAGATCCTAGGTTGTGGGTTTGGAGGATGAGCTTACGGATCTTACTCAGAGGTTTGCCGCTTTGGATCATACTTGGGTTGAGGAGAAGGCCGCACTGGTGGCCAACAGGGCCAAGACTTGTAGCAAGGCCAATGGCTTAGCATTGGAGCTAGTACAGGTGAAGGCCTACATTCATTCCACCTTGAGCATGGGGTATGGGCGAGAGGTCAATGAGCCTAGTGAGCTGTAGTTGGCCTTCCGTTGCCTTCAAATTGAGCTGGCTGAGAGGGAGTAGGCTTTGAGAGTTTCTACTACAGAGGTGGGCACCTTGCAGGCTTTGTTGGGGACCGAGAGACAAGGGCCTACTTCTGACTCCATGATGGAGAGGGAGCTTGTCCGTCTTTGACATTCATATCACAGACTCAAAAGGGTTGCTAGAGACCTGGGCTTTGATGCAACCGAGTTACTTCGCACTCATGCTCATGATGACCCAATTCTCAGTACTGGTTTTGGGAGATTGTGCCAGGCCGTGTCTGATCGCTTGGGCCATGTTTGTCTTGCTGGTGTTCTTTTCTAGTTATTTTGTTTCTGCACATAAGCTATGTAGTTAGTATCTCACCATGTATGGAAAGGTCCTTCGTAAATTGTTAGGCAATTGTGTATGGCCTTCCACTTTTCTTTGAGTTCTTAAAGCATAGTCTAGTCTATTAGGCATGTTTATGATGATATCCAAGATATATTTATGAGATGAGATTTCATGTTTTGATACTAGAATGTATGAAAGAAGTAGAATGGCACAATACAAGCATGTTAATGAATATGCAGGCAAATGCTTTGAAAATACAAGGTTATACAAATAAGTGATAGATGTAAAATCCATGCATATCAATATCTTATTTTTCCAAGGATACATCCTGTTCTAGACGGATCTTTTCCTTTTCCTATTGAGGTACATTTCTCATTGGTATAAGCCAAAACATCTCGAGCAGACCACCGGGTCATGGCAGTGTTGTAGACAGAGATCAATCTCTGAGGTGTCTTCATATCTTGTCTTGGACGCCGAATCCATCTAATTTTCTAATCTTGACCAGGAATTCAAGTAGGCACAACTGATTGATTTTTCTTTTAAGACGTGACCTAACCAAGATGGCTGCCTATGTACCTCCACTAGGAAGGATCAGGTCATCACCTAGGTCAACTGACTTTTGATTGCCTTAATTTTTGCCTAGACTGCCCTTTTGGGTTTTCAATCTAGCAAGCTCTCTCACACTTTTTTTTTTTTTTTGCTCTCATTTTTGCATAGGCCGCCATTTTGGGTTTTCAATCTACCTTTTATATTTTCTCACGCTCTCTCTCTTTTGGCTCTCCTTTTACATAGACCGCCCTTTCGGGTTTTCGATTGTTGTAAAATCTTGTTTTGCATCTCATACAAAATACATAGCAGAAGCAACAAACACGGATCTACTTCATTCATGAGAGATAACATGTAACTTTGAATTCTAAAACAAAGAATAGAAAGCGTACCATAATGTAGTGAAATTCAAAAACAAGACTTGAGAATACCTTCAATCTGCATCTCAATTCCACATGGTGCCCAAGATGAGTAGTCTCTCAATCAGTTCTTTTGCACGTTAATTTTCCTTTGGAAAAATGTATTGCAAAGACTCTGTAGAGAAAAACTATTTTCTCTTCTTTTAATCATACGTACATACTAACTACCCTTGGTAGTTACTTTATTTAATAACTCCTATTAAATAAAAACTTATAATCTAATTGGGTTAGCCTTTTGGGCTTGCCCAATTGGGCTTTAGTTTATGGCTTGAGATGGGACCAAAGGGAACAAATAAGACTCTAGCTCAAATGGGTCTTGATCTTATCTGTCAACTCTTGACAAGTCTAAAGTTACCATTAATTATATGTAATATCACTATATAAATATAATAGGCCTTATTAATAAATTATATCACAAGACTCTAATGATATCATTTGACCCCTCCAAGAAATATCCATAGTGAGCAAAGTCATAATGAATTGTCACTTTGTAAACAACTATTTTATCATTGAGTACCCGGTTTAATCTTTTAGTTATTCATATTTATTGAAATCAGATTTCAATAAATATAAACTTTAGTAACTCCTTACTAAAGTGGATGCCTTGAATAACCAGTTCCCATTAAACTTATCTTAAGGGGATATTTCATGTATAAAAAGAGATTATGGATTCTATCTTGAGAATATGTGTACCCTCAACACTACGTGTAGTTACCCAACATATTGAGGTTTTGACTGTCAATATTAGATTTCACTCCTGATATATCAAAGTAACCTACATTTCTTGATCGGGTTCACTATCCTCCCAGGATTGAGAGTCTATGAAATTAGAAGTCGTGAAATTAATTATTCAGGTGACAGTTGTTGATTGAATAATTAATCTCACAACGGTCCAGTTCAAATATGTCTTAATACTTAAGACACATCAACTAGAAGTCTCCACTTTCATGATCAAGGCAAACCATCTTAGTTGATGTGTTATAGTCTTCACAGATGAAACGTTCAATTTTATCACCGACTACGAACTACATTTTGAGTTTACAAGGAACTTGTGATTTATATCTTCTGTGACTAAATCACATACAATGCATCTCAAGGACTATGATAATATCTTATTAGTTCATTTACAAATAGTTTCATATAATGAAACAATTTAATTATTTATGACATGCCAATAAATTGGATTTTAGGGCATAAACCCAACATAGATCTACCTTTTTACATTTTTTTTTTCTTTTTTTTTTTGGTTGACTTAAAAATATAGGAATGAGGTGCACTGAGAGGCTCCTTCATGCAAAGTACCGTATGACGGCGTCAGAATTGGTAGGTATATTGAAGTCATGCCCATCCATGTCAACTAGAATTAAGGCTTCTCTGAAAAAGGCCTTCTTTACCACATATTGGCCCTCATAAGTTGGGGGCAAACTTTCCCTTGTGATCAAGCATTGCCTGGTTGCGCTTCTTCAAGACTAGATCGCCTTCTTCAAAGACCCTAGGTCTAACTTTCTTGTTGAATGCTTGCTCAACGCGGTGTTAATACAACTGTCCATGGCACATTGCGGTCATGCGCGTTTCATCTATCATGTTCAGTTGTTCAAATCGGGAACGGGCCCATCCGGCTTCTGACAACTTTGCTTGAGATAAGATCCTAAGGGACGGGATCTTTACCACTGCAGGGAGGATGGCCTCCATGCTGTATACTAATGAAGATGGGGTCAAACCCGTGGAAGTACGAACAGAAGTATGATATGCACATAAGGCAAACGGTAAGTACTCATGCCAATCTTTCTATGTGTCTGTCATCTTTACCAAGATTTTCTTTATGTTCGTGTTAGCGGCTTCACTGCACCATTCATCTGATGGGGATAGGGAATCGAATTTTTGTGCTCGACCTCAAACTGTTGGCAGAGTTGCTGGATCATTTTCCATTTAGGTTCGCCCCATTATTTGTAATGAGCTCTCCCGGCACGCAGTATCGGCAAACAATGTTATGTTTCAAGAACTGAGCTACCACTGCTTAAGTGATGCTTTTGTATGAAGCGGCTTCCACCTACTTTGTAAAATAATCAATGGCCACTAAGATGTACTTATGACCATTTAAAGCTTTCGGAATCACGAGTCCAATGACATCTATAGCCCAAGAATGCAAAGGATGAGGAAGAGTGCCCTTCCTGTCTTGACAGGCCTGGCAGTGGTGGCATGTCCTCACATGTTTAATGCAATCACTTTCCATGGTGAGCCAGTAGTAATTGGCTCTCATAATTTTGCGAGCCAACAGGGGTCTACTGGCATGAGCTCCGAGTAAACCTTCATGCATCTCTTGTATCAGATGAATAGCATCAGAGGCATCTATGCATCGAAGCAGGGTAGAATCATGATTCCTTTTGTGCAAGACTTCTCGACTCAAGAAAAATTGGCAGGCAATGTACCGAAGCAAGAGGTGTTTACAAAAAACTTGTGATTTATATCTTCTATGACTAAATCACATACTATGCATCTAATGGACTATAATAATATCCCATTAGTTCATTTATAAATAGTCTCATATAATTAAACAATTTAATTATTTATGACATGCCAATAAATTGGATTTTAGGGCATAAACCTCAACACTATGCATAAGAGCTTTCTTGCAGTCTTTAGATGAGATGGCCTAGCAAGCTATGGAAATTGGTTGGGTGAAGCCAAAGGAAGCGCCGACTGATTAGGATGAGGCCAAGATCAAAGCGGCAAACTTTAACAGCACATTGAATGCCCTATTTAGTGCGGTGACCAATGAGGAGTTCAAGAAAATATCATTAATTGAAACTACAAAGGAAGCATAGACCATCCTCCAGACAACCTATGAAGGGACTAAGGCTATCAAGGATTCAAAGCTTTAAAGGCTCACAACTAGCTTCGAGGAGATAAAGATGGAGGAGGATGAGACGTTCGATGAATTCTATGCCAAGCTGAAGGACATAGTGAACTCAATATTCAATCTTGGTGTTCATATTCTTGAGCCCAAGATTGTGAGAAAGGTGCTCAGATCTCTCCCTGAGAGATTTCATGCCAAGATAACAGCGATTAAATAATCAAAGGACCTTGACACCATTCTTTTGATGGAGCTGATTGGCAACTTACAAACCTAATTGGGCTTAACTAGACTTGGGAAAGGAACCAAAAGTAAGAATATGGCATTGAAGGCCAAAAGTAATGAGACTGATGAGTCTTCAAGTGATGAAGATTCCAAGATGAAGTCCTACATCACTAGGTAATTCAAGAAGTTCATAAAGAATGCCAATGTGAAAGGTTTTGACAAGGACCGTAAGCAATCCAGTTCTTCTTAATTCAAAAGTCAAGACAAAGAGAAAAAGGATGCTAAGGATGGCGGTCAGTATACTATTCCCTCCGGACCAAAGTGATTCGGATGTCAAGGTTTTGGGCACATGAGACAAAAATGTCCAACATATCTCAAGTAATTGGGAAAATCAAGGCTCTTGTTGCTACCTTGAGTGATACTGAGCCTGAGACTGAGTCAGATGACAGTGATGACGAGAGAGTCTTAAGTGCTTTCACTGCCACAGTGGATCCTACTGAGGGGATCGTAGAAGTAGTGGATGAAGAAGAGGACTTGGTGGAATCCAAGTTCGAGAAGATGGATGAACAGGATGGCATCCATACAGCCTATGCAAAGTTATACAAGGTATCTAAAAAGTATAAGAAGTTGTATAGGCTGTCTACTAACAAGCTTAGTGAAGTGGAGCTGGAATGAGAGGAGCTATCCACAAAGGTTGATGAAGCAAATCAAACCATTGGAGCGCTGGGGTTCGAGAACAACTTCTTGGCTGAAAGAACTAAGAAGTTTGAAGCAGAATTATTCTAAGTTCGAGCTCAGTTGGAAAGGACTTCTAATGCAAAGTTGGATGAAATGTGGAACCTCCAGAAATTAGCTTCTAACAAAACCGGCTTAGGATATTAACTCTCTAACTCTTCTCATATTGCCTCTTCTAATAAGACTATTTTTGTCTCACCTGCTAATAATGAAAATCTTGAGAAAAATGAAACTAAAACTGAGATAGCTAGTGAGAACAATCTAGTCAAAAACAAATCTATTCTAGGAGCACCCCCCTAAGATAGAGAAGAAAGAGATTAGAAACCCAAAGAGCAATAAGGCTAAAAATAAAAAGTCTCAACTAAAAAAGCCGCATTTCTGTCATCACTGTGGAACTTTGGGACACACTCATCCAAATTGCTATAAGTGGTTAGCCACTCAACAAAGCAATAATGTGTTATCATCTGGTGGTCAAGACCAGATTCCACCATCATTGGGTCCTCTAGGAGATCTTCTCATGGCCCTCATGTTCCTTTCAAACTTGAACAATTTCAATTTTACCCCCTCACCTTCGAAACAAAGGTTCAACTCTAGGAAATGATCTTCCTCCAAAACCAAAGTTTGGAAAGAAAAAGGCTCAAAGTGATTCAGTCACTTTTTCTCCCTCTCTCCCTTTATGTTTTTGCATTACTTGTTTGTTTTGCTTTCTAGTTCCTGAGTCATTCTAGCTTTATGCTTAATATGTTTACATGTTTTTTTTGTTTTTGTTTTTAGCTTTGTTTTATTTTGTTTTACAAAAAAAAAAAATTTTAAAAAGAAAAATACAAAAACAATGTGTGTTTGTGTATATTGGTACTTGTGTACCCTAGATGGCCATTGAAACAAAGTTTTCTAAATTTTGTATCTCTTGTAACTTAGATGAGCATCTCAATGCATAACAAAGCAAGTGAGCTTTGTGACTCGTGTTTGTGATAAGTATGATTAAGATTGTCTCTTATATCTCATACTCATATCACTCTTTTTGACGGGAAGGACTAGAAAATCATAAGAGAAAGACATAAATAACTATCTCACCACTAAAACCCGCCAATCATTTATAACATCTGTGTGCTTTGGCATAGCAAAATTGGGATGTTAAACATACATAATTAGGTATTTTCTTTTCTCTCTCTTATATGCCCATGCATTATATACTCAAAAAGAAAAATATGCAAAGAATAAAAGCAAAAAGATCAATATGCTTTTTATATGATTGCAAGTGTGTTTCTAGGAGATGTGGGAGTTAAAAGATGTACCTCAAAGGTGATAGTCCCCATCAAGCAGTTATGATTGTGTGTGAATGTATTTGATTTTCTCATATCTCAAATCTTCATAATATGAGACACATGCACTCTTACTATGTTTCAAACATTACACGCAAATTCTTTGCTACTTTTGATACATGTACAGGTACAATGTGATTTGGCTATCATAGGAGATACATGTGTTAATATATGCTCACTAAACTGTCTTAACTTGTTTTTGTAATATAAAATTGGTTAGACTTGTTTAGTGTGTGTGTGTGTGTGTGTGTGTTTGGATCTATGGATGCTATGCTTATATGTTGAGATATGTTTTGAGAGCTTAATATGTGGCTTGGATGTTTTTCTGAGTAGCTTGTTTGTTGCATTCATCTCTATGTGTTTTTCCCTTTTTGAAAAACCTTCTTTCTTCAAGCTCGACAGCTTCTCGACACATCCTCGACAGATTCCTTTCTATCGAGTCTTCATCTTGTGATCTCAATAGATCCTCGACAAATTCTTGATCCATCGAGATTTTTGGGTTATCTCTCGATAGCTTCTCGACAGTTTCTTCGATCCATCGAGCAAAATTCTTGTGCTCTTTGTCTACTCGATAGATTCTCAACAGATCCCCGATCCATCAAGACCATCCTTTAGCCATCGACAGATTCTCGATAGATTCTCTTCTGTCGAGATTTAGAGCTCGACAGATTCTTGATAGATCCTCGATCCATCGAGATGCAGTTTTCTATATATAGTGAGGCGTGATCCGGTTCTTTTCATTCTCACTTCTCCTTGATAAAATCTCTCTCTATCTCTTGATCCAAACCTCTCTTTCTCACCAAAATCCATCAACCCACTCCTTTCTCATCCTTGCTTCTTCTCCCTCTCCTTCTCCAAAGGCCTCTCTTGATGGTGAGAATGATGAGGATGGTGCTGACTCTTCTAATGATGAAGAGATAACGACCTTTCAGTGACTTACCCTTTGTCATTCGTGACAAAAAGGGGGAGTAGTTTTGGGTTTTGAAAGTAGTCTTGTACTTAAGGGGAGAGTTAGTATAGGACATATTTTTTGATAGGGGGAGTGTATATAGTATTAAGGGATGTAGTAAGGACTCTATGTATTCTTTTCTTCCTTATTTACATTAGCCTCTTATACACCGATCTTGTGACCATTTTATTACATACATTGTACTTTATTTTCATATATATATGATGATGATGTATGTTTTTCTTCACCTACCTCTACATATGTTGTTTCTTTTCTCTCTTTATACACATCTTTCTTTATGCATGCAATCTTTATTTCTGTTTCACACATGATGCCTTGATGAGTCTTGTTTAAGTATTTCAAAAAGACAGGATGTGAAAGTCTATCATGCCATGAACTTTTGTCTTGCAAAGTTTTTCAAGAGTTTGTAGTAGGGATAGATTTCTTATGTAATACAACAAGTGGTTATGAGTCTAGTGATTTAAGACTTCTTTCATGATTATTTGTTTTGTTGTGGTTTTGTCACAGATTGCCAAATGGGGAGATTGTTAGAGACATATTTTATGTAATTGGCTAATCTTTTGATAAAATGCACTTTACTTGTAATTGGATACATCTAAGATGGGTTTAGGACTTCAAGAAACATGTTGTTCAAGTCAAGTGTTAAAGCCATGAAGATCTGACCAAGAAACAAGTGAAGAAAAGTTGTTCATTAAATCTCGATAGCAATCTCGACAGAAAGACTTCTATCGAGGTTTATAGTCGAAGCTCGATACAAGCTCGACACAAGCTATTTGTGTCGCGACTTACGAAATCAAAATTTCTAGAGCTGATTTTCGGCCCATGCTTGTATATTTGTGTAGGGTTTCTTTTCTCACAACCCTAGACATATATAAGGCTTATTTTAAAGTTAATCCCATATGCAGAAAGTTCCCTAATTCATTATTCTCTCTGAAAAAAGCTACTGCATCTTTACGCCAAGGGTTTTGTGACCAATGAGCTCCCTGAGCTTCATCGTTGATAAACTAAAGAACTTTACAGCCAACAACCTCTTCAAGTTGCTAGAGTTAGTCATGTACTCGGATCCGTGCACATTGGTTAGTCACGTACTAGGATTCGTACATCAAGGGAAGGATTTCTGCTACAATGCAAGTCCAGCTACGTCTTTACGCCAAGGGTTTTGTGACCAATGAGCTTCCTGATCTTCATCGTTAATGAACTGAAGAACTTTGTAGCCAACAACCTCTTCAAGTTGCTAGAGTTAGTCACGTACTGGGATTCGTGCACATTGGTTAGTCATGTACTGGGATTTGTGCATCAAGGGAAAGATTTTCGCTACAATGCAAGTCCAATTAGGTATTGGGGTAAGGGTTCAACTGTAGGCTGGTATTTCGGGAAAGGCTAAAGGGTTTGGTAAGATTCCTTATATTTGTAACTGCTTGTGATTGATGATAGTGGATTCTTGGGAGTGGTGACCTTAAAATCACCCAGTGGGGTTTTGCCTCAGTGGTTTTCCCCATTTGTAAACAAATCATTTGTGTCAAATTTATTTTTCATTGCATTTAGATAATTTGGTTATTTGTTTGTCCTACCACGCTATTGCATGTAATTTGATCTAATTAATTGACTTAGGTAATTAATTAATATGCAAGGGGTCAATTCATTTTAACCCAACAACATCGAATTTAAACAATTAAACACATTTGATGTGTAGGGTTAAAATTGTGATGAGATCACGATGATTTAAAGACCGTCCACTTGTTTTGAAATTTCTAGTGCGAGTGAGATTCAACGGTTGAGTCTCACGACCTCTATTGCCAATTTATAGTAGTGTGATTAGGCACCTCGCCTTGGCATATATGCCTTGCTCCCTATGGAGGGTGTTTAATGCATGGTACCACAAGTTAAACTTCTTAATGATGGATGAAGAGTGTTTTTGCATTGAGAATGACCACGCTACTGTGGAGTTACTTGATGACTCATATAAAGTTTAAGTAATGGTGTACACTAGACTAAGTGTAATGTTAACCTCCTAACGGAGCTATGTCATTACTACTTAGAGGGTAAAGGGAGAGCGGCAAATTATTTTTGTTTGATAAGAGTTGCCATGATAGCATTAATAATGAGAATAGTTTTCGCCTAATCATAGTAATTGATATGACCTTGCTACCAAGAAATATTAATTGTGAGATTGGATTGTCATTGCACCTAATATAATATGTTTTTATGGATTCCATATTATATGGTTGTGGATGCAAAATTATAGTGTTCTTCTAATTATGTTCATAGTCTCAAATTATAGTTGTCATAAATTTTTTGTTCTCTAGCTACTATTTTAATTGAATCACATAGACTACTAAATAATTTTGGACATTATGCTTAAAGGAGCTGAAGTACATAAATATGTGATCATAGTCTCATTGAGATGTTAACATGTTACATTGGCTTCTATCTCAATTGTCCTACAACATGAGATGCAAAAATTAGCACTAGGTTTAGACTTTATATTATGTCTGAGATGTTTGGTATGAAATATCATGTTACTAGGCAGTAGCCGATATAAATCATATTGAGTGCTAAGAAAGGCTTAAGGAGTTCCAATTCTATGCCATTTTATGATTTTTTTTTTTAAATGAATTGGAATCCTTGGATGTAGAGATTAATTTTTAATCTCATATGGATATGATCCACAATTCCTTGTGAGAATCGTTTGATCAATTTAGATTGTTTTGAAAATAAATAAAATCTTTTTTATATTATCTGAGTTGATGAGTGAGTTCTATGCAACAGAAGACATCCTAAAAGCTAAGGCTAGGATCAATATGACTTAATTCACATTCTAAGCCTTAACCGAAAGGTAAGGGTAAGAAGAAGAAGAATAATACCAAACAGTTGAGCAATCTAGTTGTCCTAGGAGTTGCCAAAAAGGAAATTAGACTCAAAAGCATGATCTAAAGAAAAGTGTTTCCATTATGGTAAAGCTAAGCACTGTCCATAATTGTAATCTAAATGAAATTTACACATTTTACTTTAAAGAGAAAGTTTGCATCCTTTAGCATTGTATGTTTTGGCACTTAAGTCTAGGTTTTATTAATCTAAATGATATTCAAGATTGGTGAAAAATGGGCTTTTAGAACCATTATTTTGTTATATTCCCAGTCTCGAATTCTATTTAAAGGATAATATGACCTAAGGCTCCTTTATTGTAAAGGAACATAGTTCCAATGACTTCTTTAAGTCAGTGCATACATGAAGGAGGAATATTTCTATTTACTTATTTCTTTTGGAGATATACTTTAATTGTTACTATACATTTTCTAAACTTGATTCCAAAAATTTGTTCCTAGGACATTTGTCAAATTGTGGATTGAGTGAAAACCTAGAATATGATACTTCCATTTTTGGAGATGTCCAGCACTTGTGCTAGAAAGGAAGTTTGACAAATTGGAATCAAAATGTATAAAAATGTGTGTTATGTTGGGTATCCAAAAAGAATTGCGGGAGATTATTTTAGTAGTCACAAAGATAACAAGGTGTTTGTAAAGTACAAATACAAAGTTTAAGACTATAATGACTATGTGAACAATCTTAAAGCTAAATGTAGAATTGTTCTAGAAGAATAATGTCAAAATTTGTTGTAGGACAACTATAAAATACATTTAGAAATGAGATGGTTGTATTAAATACACCACAAGACATTATTCTATAGATAACTAGTACACTAGTGCAATATCATAGTGAGAAGTGTTGGAAAATCTGGTTTTGTATCTTATACAAAACACATAGCGGAAGCAACAATCACGGATCAACTTCATTCATGAGAGAAAACATGTAACCTTGAATTCTAAAACAAAGAATAGAAAGCGTACCTTGTTGTAGTGAAATTCAAAACCAAGACTTGAGAATACCTCTAATCTTCATCTCAATTCCACATGATGCCTAAGAAGTGTTGTCTCTCAATCAGTTTACATGTATGTGTTCAAAAGAGAAATAAGAGAGTGGCTCACATACACACCATTTTCATCTCATGAAAAAACTGTATTTTTCTCTCCTTATACATAATTGATTATCTAATTGGGTTAGCCTTTTGGGTCTGCCCAATTGGGCTTTAGTTTGTGGCTTGAGATGGAATCAAAGGGAACAAATAAGACTCTAACTCTAATGGGTCTTGGGTTTTTCTGTCAACTATTGACAAGTACAAAGTTACCATTTATTATATTTAATACCACCATATAAATATAATTATACTCTAGGCCTTATTAATAAATTATATCCCAAGACTCTAATGATATCATTTGACCCCTCCATGAAATATCCGTAGTGAATAAAGTCATAATAAACTGTCACTTTGTAAACAACTATTTTATCCTTCAGTACCCGGTTTTATTTTTTAGTTATTCACATTTATTGAAATCCAATTTCAATAAATATAAGTTTTAGTAACTCCTTACTAAAGTGGGCGCCCTGAATAACCAGTTCCCATTAAACTTATCTCAAGGGAATATTTCGTGTCTCTACAAAAGAGATTATGGATTCCATCTTAAGAATATGTGTTCCCTCAACACTACGTGTAGTTACTCAACATACTGAGGTTTTGACCATGAATATTAGATCTCACTCATGATATATCAAAGTAACCTACATTCCATGATCGGGTTCACTACCCTCTTAGGATTGAAAGTCTATGAAATTAGAAGTTGTGAGATTAATTATTCAGGTGATAGTTGTTGATTGAATAATTAATCTCACAACGGTCTAGTTTAGTATGTCTTAACTCTTAAGTCACATCAACACATCAACTAGAAGTGTTATAGTCTTCGCAGATGAAACGCCCAATTTTATCACCAACTACGAACTACATTTTGAGTTTACAAGGAACTTGTGATTTACATCTTCTATGACTAAATCACATACAGTGCATCTCATGAATTATGATAATGTCACATTAGTTCATTTATAAATAGTCTCATATAATTAAACAATTTAATTATTTATGACATACCAATAAATTGGATTTTATGGCATAAACTTCAATAGGAAGATTATTAGTTTACCTGATAAATTCAAATTTTCGAGATAGATTTGTGAACTCATCCCATAAGGATATGAATTTGATCCTCAGTCCTAAGAAGAGGCAATAGATGATATGAATATAGATTACTAGATCATAGTTATGTAAATAAAAATTAAATTCTATTTAAAGTATAGAACTTGTAGAAGCGCCTAATGGCATTAAGCCTATTATTTTCAAATAGGTCTACAAGAAAATGAGATTGATAGATAGAAGGTGTAAACCTTCAAATTCATGACTAGTGGTGCAAAGATTTATTCAGAAAGAAATAGATCGATTATGGAAAGATTTTTTCACCAATAGTCATGTTTGACTCTCTCTAGATCTTCTTATCCATTATATTTCATTTGGATAAAATATGGCAATGGATATCAAGAATGCTTCTCTTAGTGGCAATCTTGAGGAAGACATCTATTTGATGTAGCTAGACTACTTCATAGCAAAGAACCAATTGTATTTAGTATGTAAGTTGCTTAAAATCCATTTATGGAATAAAGCAAGCATCTAGATCATACAATATCATCTTTGATCAAGTAATCAAATTGTTTGATTTTGATCAAGTAGTAATAAGCCTTGTGTGTGTAAAAGTTATATAGAGTAATAAATCTCTTAATATATGTTGATGACATTCTAATCATTTAGAATGATGTATAAATATTGTCTTCAATAGAATTTTTTTTTTGTCAAGACCAGATTGATATGAAGTATTTGAGTGAGACTGGTCACATCCTAAAAGTTAAACTTTGGTAAGATTCAGAAATTAGGATGTTGAGTCTATCTTAAATTGCTTAAATAGATTAGATTCTAGCCAAGTATAGCATGTGATACTTCAAGAAAGGATTCCTTCCTTTCAAGTTTGAAGTAATTTTGTTTAGGACTGTAGTCCTAAGACATATAAAAGGAAGAGCATATGAAGATGGTTTGTTATACCATGTTAAAAGGAAGTCTCAATTATGCTATGCTATATACTAGGTCAAATATCTATTTGGCAGTGGGCATGATAGGCAAATATCAATTAAAGTCCAGGATTACTTAACTTAGTGGGAGTAAAACATATATATTCAAGTATCTTAGGAGAACGGGAGATTATATGCTTATCCACCAAAGTAAGTATTTGATAGTTACTGGCTACACAACATTGACTTGTAGTTTGATTGTGATTCATGAAGTTTGACTTCAGGATATGTGTTCACTCTAGGTGGTAAAGATACACATTAAGCGTAAGTATCATCTCATTAGAGAGATATTAAAGCATGGGATGTAGTAGTAGAAAAGATAATTTATGCAATAAATCTGGCTGAAACTTTTTCCAGACCTTGCCTTAGAGTGACTATGAGTTACTCTAAAGGGAAGTAAGTGTTAGACATATGCAAAATTGTCTTTGAGGTCAAGTGGGAGATTGTTAATATTGGCATGTTATAAATAATTAAATTGTTTAATTATATGAGATTATTTATAAATGAACTAATTGGACATTATCATGGCCCTTAAGATGCATTGTATGTGATTTAATTACAGAAGATATAAATCACAAGTTTCTTGTAAATTCAAAATATAGTTCATAGTCAATGATGAAATTGGCCGTTTCATTTGCAAAGACTATAACACATCAACTAAGATGGTTCATCTTGATCATAAAAGTTGAGACTTCTAGTTGATGTGTCTTAAGTGTATAAGACTTATTGAATTGGACCGCTGTGAGATCAATAATTCAATTAACAACTGTCACTTGAACAATTAATCTCATGGCTTCTAATTTCATAGACTCTAATCTTGAGAGGATAGTGAACTCGATCATGAAATGTAGGTTACTTTAATATATCTGGAGTGAGAACTAG
Source organism: Castanea sativa (assembly GCF_040712315.1). NCBI lineage: Eukaryota > Viridiplantae > Streptophyta > Magnoliopsida > Fagales > Fagaceae > Castanea > Castanea sativa. The sequence goes on from NC_134017.1 coordinate 32,967,152, forward strand.
TTTAACGGTTAAAACCTCAGTATGTTGGATAACCACACATAGTGTTGAGGGAACGCATATTCTCAAGATGGAATCCATAATCTCTTTCTATAGAAACACGAAAGATCTCCTTAAGATAAGTTTAATGGAAACTGGTTATTCAAGGCTACTACTTTAGTAAAGAGTTACTAAAGTTCATATGTTATGAAATTAGATTTCATAAATATGAATAACTAAAAGATTAAACTAGGTACTCAAAATGAGGTGTCTACACTAAGGGTATAACAATGTCTGATTTTTGCTTTTCTTGTACCATGATTGGGCCATACCCTTATTTCCTCCTTTGTGTGCTTGCATTGTGCATGTGCATGCTTTATACATATATATATATATATATATATATATATATATATATATATATATATATATATATATGTGTATGTGTGTGTGTGTGTGTGTATGTATGTATGTATGTATGTATGTATCTGTTTGTTTAAAGATGGTCATGCACTTTGTATGATGGACTCACGTGGTTAGGAGGGTACCCTTCTTGTGATCACGGGTGCTCTTGACCTTAGAGTTTGGGTATGCATTCAAGGTGGTTGTTGTAGATGCATATTCATGCTACATTGTGTTCATGATTGTCATTATGTGATTGCCTTTGATCCATGTCAACTAGTGACGTTGGTTTCCCCGTGTATGTGACACGTGTCAATGTGTTTAATACTTTGGTGAGCTTCAGCTTGCCTTAGTATGAACATACTGACGCATGCCATATACATAGATACGAAATCCTGCTAGTGCACCATATCACAACAAACGCGAAATGTTTTTGGATTTTTGCCATGAAAATGGGGCAACTTTTTGCCGTATTCTCATAGCAAAAGCTTGGTGAGAATAGTATTTTGTGTGCTATGATGCACTTGACCCGAAATGCTGCCAAATTTCTGCCATGAAAATAAGGCGAAATGCTGCCAAACTTTTGTTGTAGAAATTTGAAAACAATTCCAAATGTGCTAATAAAGCATTGATAAAGGCCACACCCCTTTCCAAAATCAAACCTCAAAGCCCAATTCTTTTGAAGCCCCGAAAGCTAATGCCAGTAGCTTGTTTTTAACTGCCAATGTCTGAAAATTAAGATTTTACTGAAATAAAAGACTATCTCTAGACAGGGATTGTGGGGTACCTAACATCTTCCCCACACGTAACTAGACTTCCGAACTCAAGAATCAAGACTTTTTACCATTTGTATTAGATTAGAAAAAATGACTATTTTTCTTAGCCTAGGGTTGGTAATAAAATCCAATAGAGTCAAGTGACCAATCATACCTTAAAAAAAAAAAACCTAATGATTGGTGGCGACTTCACTACCTTTGGTAATAATAGATTACAATTAACTCAATTCAGTCACACATCAGAGGTTACCTTTTTTTTTTTTTTTTTTTTTTTTTTTTTTTTTTTTTAACTCTCTTTCACAGCACCCAAGCTCTGCAGCAGACTAGAGGTGCAAGTGTTGCTGTGATGGGTGCCCGACCACCGCGAGGCATGGACACCTCTCATCAAATCTTTTCTATCTTAAAAATTGAAGAAAAACCTTGTTTTTCAATAAAACCATGAGACCCATTTTCTCAACAAAAAAAAACTGAACTCTTTTCTTGTAAAAATGCTTTTATTTTCCAAATTCACTTTCCTTCAAATCAACACTTTCCCACCCAAGAAAACCCATTTTTCATGTAAAATAAAGAGGAGCTTTTTTCCAAAAAGAGGTAAACCTTAGTTTCTAAATAAACCTTTTGTAAAAGTCATGATTTTTCCTAAAAGAAATTGATCATCTTTTCAAAGGTAAGTTTTCATGGTTTTCATTCATGTCCATTACTTTGAATCATTGGAATTGCACTCTTTTAGAGGTTTGTGTTTGTGGTTCATTTTTATTGAACCAATAGACACCAATCAAGCTAGCATGTTCCCCCCTCTCCTTTTGCACTAATGTTTTGGTTCATTATGTTGTGCATGAGAATGAGAAAATGGAGAATAAATTTGTAAAAGGTGACATCTTTCCTTCCCTTTATTTTATTTTATGTTGTATATATTCACATACTAAATATGTAATAAATAATAATCACATCTTAAGTTATATGTATTATTTTTGCAACGTAATAATTCTCACATGTTATGTACAAATCATTTAAAATGCTTTGTTTGTAAATAATTTTTTGAAATAAATACTTGCACACACACACACACACACACACACAAATCTTTTCAAAAACCAAATGCCAAGTATCTAATTTTTTCATTAAAAAGTTAACATTGGAATTAAAATTAAAATGGGGTACTATCCTTTGGATAGGTGGTGTGTGGTGTCTAGCATCTTCCTTACCCATAACCGAACTTCCAAGTCCAAAATCTTTGACTCAAGACTTTGGTTTACCTTAATTAAGTAATAACCCTTGAATTGGTTTTAGTTAAATAGGTAATTAAAAAGTCTTAGACAAATAGGTAACCCATCACACTTAATAAAAAACCAATGATTGGACGCGACTTCTAAAAATAAAATATGAAAAATCGACTCACACACATACATACATACACACCTCACCATAGAAATACATGCATACAAAGAGAGTCATGTCGCCAAAGACCCAATGTGCGATAAACCAAAAAGGATCCCTTAAACAAGGCTTTCTCCCTTTTGGGGTGTCTACATGGGGTATTCGGCTAAATGGCACAACCTGAACTTGACCCATTTAATAATTGTATCACGACTCTTCAACTCTAACACGAGCTATTAATGAAGCTAGTTGACACGACATGACCCACTTGACACACTAATAAATGGTTCGTGTTGGATTGATATGAATGTGACAACACATTTCAAACCACTTAAAATTAAAGGGATTGGGTTAACACAAATTCAATCCATTTAACTTGCATAAAAAAGCACTTGATTAATATTTTTTATAAATTTAATAAACAACAAATTTAGTACAAACTCATAACATCAAAATACTTATTAAGCATACAATTTAAAAGTTAATAATAACATCAAATACTTAAACACATTGAAGAGAGAGAGAGAGAGAGAGAGGGGTGAACTGAATGAGAGGGAGTAAGTGATTTAGGGTTTGAGAGTGAAAGGGAGTGAGCACATGTTGAAATAAAAAAATAAAAAAATTAACTATTGGCGAAAATACCTTTTCGGTCCCTATATTTTGACCCTATTCTCATTTTGGTTCCTACTTTTTTATTTTTTCCACTTTTAGTCTCCAAAATGAAAATGTGTTCCATTTTGGCCCCTACCGTTATTTTACTAAGGGAAATATCATACACGCCAGACAAAATATTGAAGTAGCCAATAAAATAATATTAAAAACAAACTATTTGGCATTAAAAAATGCCACATCAGCATAAAAAAATAATTAAAAAAGACACATCAGCATTCACGTATACCTTTGATTCTAAATAAATTAATTTATCCATTCAAGAAAATAAAAAACTGAATTAGAACCAAAAAACACATGAATTTGGATCTTAAACATGAACACATAAGAACACAAACCTAGAAAATTCAATGACAAGAATACAAACCCACCAAAATTAAAATTTACCAATCTTTAAACACAAGATCACAAAAATTAAATTTGCAAATCTTTAAGCACAAAAAAAAAAAATTCTTTCATTTTGTTACTGCTCTTTGAAAATTCAAAAAACTTCTTAACAAAACCCACAGTAAAAGTCTTAGAAAATTCTCATACATCCTTTCATCTTTAACTTCAAGCTAAAAACCAAACTCCTTTGTAAACCCATTCCCACAAGAAGCACTCAAAACACGCTGAAACAACCATAAATTCTTTTGAAACTAACCAATACCCACGCGCGCGTGCGCACACACACACAACTCTTCGTTTCGATCTAAGAAATGAGAGAGAGAGTGAGTGAGAGTGGTGGTGGCCGACATTTTTTGCGGCGGAGTAAGGAGGCTTCACCACGTTCACCTTATCAGCCTCACCCTTCCACATTTCCTCTGCTCTCCATAACCTCCCTCTTAATTCTACTCTCTCTAATTTCCTCTAGTTGAATCCTTCACCACATCGACCATGTTGTTTTTGCTTCCACTAGACTTGGTTGCCCATATCTTTGGTTTAGGTTCTGGTTTTATTTATTTATTTATTTTTTTTTTTTTTTTTTTTCTTCCATTTGGGCTTGTTTTTATTGTCTGTTTGTGTAGATGGAGGTAAAAGAATTGGGTTGTTGCTGGGTTGATTTTTCTAGTTTGGTTTTGGAAGATGAATACTGGGCACGTGTTCTTATGTTTATGTTTAAATATGAGTTTGTGTTCTTTAGTGTTCTTGTGGAAGATGAACACAAATCTAAATTCATATTTTTTGGATTTTACTTTTTTTTTAAACTTTTTTTTTTTGTTTAAATTGATAATTAATTTTTTTTTAAATTTAGATGTTGTAATGACATTTTTATTATTATTTTATTGGTCATGTCAGCATTTAGTGTGCCAACGAAGCACTTTGTCTTCCATGTAGAATATTTCCATTAGTGAGATGATAGTAGGGACCAAAATGGAATGAGATTTTCGTTTTGGGACTAAAAGCGGTAAAATAAAGTAAAGACCAAAATGGGGATAGGGTCAAAATGTAAGGACCAAAAAAGTAATTCCGCCTTAAATATTAATATGAAGGTTCAGAAACTTAGGGTTCGTAAAGTTTCAACTTACAATTATATCACTTATAAGCTTTTGTAATTACTCACTTTTCTTTTTAAGTTTAAAATATAAGTTGGATACAAAAGACTTTTGATAAATGTAAAATAAAATGAATTTTTATTTGTTATACGAGTTAAACAGACTTTATTAAATTGGTCATTTTGGGTTGACACAAATAAATTAAGGTGTCAAACATGTGCGGTTCACACAGGTTGATCCACTTATGACATGTTTCTTATCGTGCCACTTTCTTGTCGATCTGTTTAAGACCTAAAATTCACTAAGGCCTAATCAAAACCCGTAAAAATCCATGTCGTATTTGTAGGTTGTGTCAAATATTGAGACCCCTAATTCTTAGACAGGACATTCCCTTATTCAGGGTTTACCCATTTTTGGGCTTGGCATTCTTTATTTAGGGTTCACCCATTCCTAGGTCTGCCAAGGTCTGTCATGTTTTGTTGGTCTGAATACTTTTATAAATCCACGTACCTCCTTCTCTTGATCTTGGGCATGGCAGAACCCTCAAATTTTGGGTATCAATACACTCTCGATGCATGTAACAGACTTTACCAGCTCAAAAGTTCCATGTAACATTGCTCGATGCCTGGATTTAAAACCTATTAAAGAACAATTCAATATAATAATAATAATAATAATAATAATAATAATAATAATAAAAAATAAAAAAAATCATAAGAACAAAAGAGTGGTGGATTGAAAAACTGTTGATAAAAAATTAAAAACTTATTAACGAAGCTACTATTAATCGTTGTACACCTGGTAACTAGGTGGAAATGGAATATCAGCTAGACGCAATCGTAGCTTCTAATACCAATCACAATTCAAAATTAAGGAGTTAATAAATTTTTATATAAATTTATTGGTGAAGTACTATTTCTCTTAAGCTAAAAATCAATTAATACATTGACTTGAGACAAATGATAAAAGAACAATTGTTATGAAACAAACATTATAGGTTGAAATACTATTATATGTTATTTTTATATTAATTAGACTTTATAACACGAATGGATAGAATAATAAAATAAATAATAAAAAAATTGAGGTAAAAGTAGGTCATGTTTGTAAAATGATTGCTTTCGGTGTTTTTACAATTTGTTGATAAATATTGCTTTGGGTGTTGGGGTCGTTTTGCTTGTTGTAGTTTAGAAAGATGATTAAGCTCATTTATTATTAAAATCATTTGAAGCAGAGACGAGAGGAGATTCCCATTCCCAAAAATTCTTTTGATTCCTTTCCTTTCCTTCCTTTCCTTTCAGGCGCCAACTGCCAAACCAACGCAATCCACTGCACTTCAATAATCTCTCTCTCTCTCTCTCTCTGGTAAATGAAATCTTCTTATTTACGCCTTTCTTTTGTGTCTATATATTTATATCGTAATATTTGTTTGATGTTTTTTCCTACAGAATTTTTCATTATCAATCAATCGATCGGCAACATCACCAACGTCTGTAATTCAACTAACACACCCTTTCTAATTTCTTCTTTCATTCTTTGCACCAGGTATTTACTCTCTCTCTCTCTTTTTTTATTATTTTTTTATTTTCAGTTTGTACGTTGCTGTAGATGATGAAGCATGGATTAAATTTGATTCTTGATTTTCTGTTTTTTTTTTCCCTCTTTTTGTATTAAGCTTTTAATTTATGATTTTTTTTTCTTTCTTTTATATATGTTGTTGTTTATAACTCCAGAAGATTGTAATCATATGTTGTATATCAGTGGGACAAGTTCAATATTACGTAATGCTTAGCTGCTTAATGGGTTTTTCATATATGGGTCTCAATTTATGCCACGAAAACAACCTTAAAAACTGGGAGTTAGACAAATCTTTGTCTTGTATTTGAGAATAGAAATATTAATTTAACTATGTTTTGGTCTTTGCCATTTTATTTTTTTTGTTTTATTAACTTTGTGGACTTTGGGGAAGTGAGTTGCTTTTTCTAAGTTGAATTAGATGGTCTTTAACCGGTTTTGACTCAATTCTCACCTCTCCAATGTATGTAGAGTTGCAGAGTTTTGTTATGTTGGCAATGTCTGCAATGGCATTATATTGGCTTGTTCTAAATATTTGTTTCACAAGTTAGATAATCCAATTCATCAATATTTGTTAGTCAAGGCAAGGAAGGACCGTTTTGCTATGATTTTTTAATCTTATATTTGCAAATTGTAATGGTAACCATTGTTTTAAATTTAATTGGTGCATTTGTTTTGTCAGTTGTTTTTCATTTGTTGCAGCAGTTAAAGCTCATGTAAATGGCGGAACTCAAAGAACGCCTGCTCCCTCCAAAACCTCAGTCAGCTATAAACCTTAGAGATGCAGCTTATCGATCTTCGGCCTCTGGCCGGCAACCTTTCCAAGGTATGGATGTTTTGGGCCTGAAAAAGCGGGGCCAAGGCCTTCGATCTTGGATTCGTGTTGATGCATCTGGGAATTCACAAGTCATTGAGGTTGACAAATTCACTATGATGCGGCGTTGTGACCTTCCTGCCCGTGATCTACGCCTGCTTGATCCCCTATTTGTTTACCCCTCAACGATTCTTGGTAGAGAGAAGGCTATTGTTATAAATTTGGAGCAGATTCGATGTATTATCACTGCCGATGAGGTTTTGCTATTGAATTCCCTAGATAGTTATGTGTTGCAATATGTGGTGGAGCTACAACGGCGATTGACGACAAGTGGTGTGGGTGAGGTCTGGCAGTCAGATGCTGCTGACTTGAGCCTACGGAGGGGAGGTAGAAGCTTCGACAATGTGTTTGGGAGCACATCACCAGACTATTTGCCTTTCGAGTTTAGGGCACTGGAAGTTGCTCTGGAGGCTGCTTGTACGTTTCTTGATTCTCAGGTGTGTCCAGGAACAACACTAGTTTGTACTTTACTCATTGTCTCTTTTCTCTCAACGTCCTTAACGTTGTCATTTTTTTTAATTAAAAATTATATGAGGGTGTTTACATTTTTGGTCATGATAATTGCATACTGATATGATTAAAAGACTTATTTTCTGAAAATGTTCCCCAAGTCATATAGCCTTTCTAATTTCTGGACAAGTTCTTGGCTTGGGTTTGGTCAGGTTGGGCCTCAGTACACTATGGCAACAACATAAAGACATGTTCTAAGAATTTTTCTCTAAAAATATCAGAACATGTGTGTAAAAAGCTATTCTGTAAAGATGATGTGTGTGGTTGCCTATGTACTCTTTATGAAATATGTTTGATTGATTCCTGGTCTGTTCTCCCAACTGTGTTTTACAAGCTATAAAGCAGTACTAACTGCATCCAACTTCTCTCTGTGGCTGTTTTACCACGACTATTGTTACTTGGAGAATTTAGTGCACATTTTAGATAAGGACTTGGGTTTATGTATCAGGTACAGCTACATTTGTATATAGAAGGTTTGTGTACTTGCAATTCTTAGGAGAGACATTGATTAATGTATTATGAAAATAATGCAATATTCTTAATTCCTAAATTAAATTAAGTTGGGACATTTTATTGATTATGAAATAATGTCTCGCAGTTTGACATATTAAAAGTTTCTTGTAGGAAACTTCTAAAGAATTAAAATTGTTCGTATTTTGTTTATTGGAAATGTCTGTTTGGTACATCTTTGTTGATATGATTCCCAACATTTCATGGGTGCATAGTCACATCCCATGTAGTAATTTGTCTGAAATCCATCTTGCACACATTTTGAGGGTCAATGTTACATTGCACAAACTTGGTGATGCAGCCAAGTTTATTTCTTAACACAAACAGTTGTAGGCAGGTCTTTAGATCTGTCCTAAGTCCAATGGTGCCGTAACTTTCCCTTCATTAATATGTCCTTTCTCTTGACTATTATAGCTAAATGTACATTAGATTATGCCATTTACCTCTGCTAAAGACATCTCCAAAAAGATTAAAATAGCATGCTAAGATGTCCTTATCAAAGGTTTTACATTGTCGTGTTAGAATAATGGTTAGTGCCAATGAGTTGTAGCTTAATATTAATGTGATGGAGGGTGAGGTTGTGGGTTCAAGACCCATAGGGTGTGTGTAACCACCAATAAAAAAAAATGACTATGATAAGTAAGTAGTATTATTTATTCAAAAAAATGAACGCAAAGTATCTAGAAAGTTACAACAAGATCATATAAGAAATGAAGGGACTAGTAGTTTAAACTTTTGGGACTAGTAGTTGTTTATCATGGTATTAGAGTAGTTGTCCTTAGTTTGGACCATGTCTCCACTCTACCTTCCATTTAAAAATTAAAAATTTGGGGAATCTAGGCCCACGCATGATGGGGAGTGAGAAAAACTGTTAGTGATTAAATATGCCATTTCCTATCAACTTAAGCTTTTGGAACTTGTGGCAGTTTAGCAATAGCAAGGTCTCATTGAATATCTATGGTTATAAATTCGCTTACTCTTATTATATAATTTTTAAATGCATTGTGCTTATAAGATTCCTGAAGTCATTACTTGCCTAACTCAACATTCAAGTTCATAAATATACTTATTATTATGCTGGAATTAAGATAATCAATTCTAAGTAAAAATTAAAATAAATATACCATGTTAAAGGAGGTTACATAATTTCTTTATTTCAGTCCCAAAAAAAAAAAAAAAAAACAGATGAGGCTGGTAAATGCATAGCTGATTGTCCATACCTGATGTGATTTGGGTGTTGGCACTCACATTTTTTTTTCCTCCATTTTGAAGAAAAAATCTATGCATTTTTTTAAGAAAATTAATGGAATCAAGAATAGGGAGATTAAGGCTCTTGCTTGAGAAAGGAAACTTGCCTCATGAACTACTTCCAAAGTTTCATACTCTTGTATCCATTAACTAAATCTCCTGTCAACCCTTGTCTATTGTGGCTTAAATTGTTATTTGATCAATGATTCTTTAGCTTCAACCACACTGGAGGATTAAACATATCAAATGATATTAGCTGTGGCATGGCCTAATTACTAATGAGAGAGTTATTCTTGTGTCCGTGTTTCTTTTTTATGCCTCAAGCATTGTTTGCCTACAACTTTAATACCTATCAAATATTCAAGCGAGACAATTACGATTGTCAAAGAAAGCTGAATCTTGGGTTTTTCAGTAATACTGGTAGTACATCAAGGATTTTTTCTCATATATATGATAGTCTTTGAGCCAATTTATTCATTAGAACTTATGTAATTTTGAGGGTTGTCATCTTCTTGACAGTCTGGCAGATGATAACTAGGGTGCAAAACGTTCTTTTCTACCTTATAGTGGCTAGCATTAAATGAGTCTGATCAGTATGACCTTGGTGCTTTGCCCTTTTTTCTTATATAAGTAATAAATTCATCAAAATAGTGCACAAAGGGGTGCAACATTAGTAATAAATTTTCTAAAAGAGTGCAAAAAGGGGTGCAACCCTAGTAATAAATTCAGTAAAAGAGTGCAAAATGGGGTGCAACCCTAGTAAATGGGATGTATTCAAGATAAATGCCAAAAAGAAACTATCTTCGAAAACTTCAGAGGTTTATGAATTCCAATAAACTAGAAAAAGAAAAAGAAGAAGTAACCTCTATCCATCCATATAATGACCGTAGGATTTGAAGCTTCAACTCCATAACCATATGTTTTCATCCCTTGAAGGTCCTATCATTTTTATGCGCTTCAAGTGCCTTTGAGAATGTTTTGAAGGTAGTTATTGTTTATTAGATATCGCAAAGCTTCCTTTGTTTTTTGGGGTCTCTTGGATTGTTCTACCCTAATGGATTTCCTTTTGTCTATTAGAATAGTTTAGCAGCTGCTTGTGTCTTTTTGTTTCTTATTATTCTTTGTTTCTTAATTAATAATATTTTCTTCTTACTTATATATATATATATATATATATATATATATATATATATATATATAAAAAAAAGAATACATAATATGTATAATTAGTGTTTTTGTATGAATTAAGGTTTGGGAAGGAACTTGTATCTTGCCAAGAGGGAAAATGTCTATATTAAATTTTGAAGAGACGAATGTGCCATTTGTGTGATTATGCAATTACTTGTGAGGCTTATTGTCACACACATACTGCCCCAAATTTCCAGTGAACCTCTGTGTGAAGATCTACCAAGTTATAGATGGATGGGCTTTCCAGGAATTGGTAGATAGCCCTCCGGTTCTATTAGTCATAGTACTACTGGGCTGAAATGTTGTGTATCATGCTAGGGTTTGATACTTGATAAATTGTTTACAGATCAGTGGCTAAAATTTATGAAATGAACCAGTATCTTTTTTTATATTTCCCTTAGTTTTGTTTTGAAGCATTTCCTTATGGGCATGAAAATTACGAAGGGTTTCTGATACACCTACTGAGAATGATACTTGTTCATGTCTTAATTTTGCTCAAAATTAAGGTGAGATTACATAAACAAGTTGCAGTATGTACAGAATTGAACCTTTTAGCATGTAGGGGAAACAGAAGGTTCTCTTGTTATGAGGGAAAATGGAAACTGCAAGTACAAGATAATGAGGTTCCTATACCATTATTTTGAGAGGCCTGAAGGAGAAATTAATTTACTTTTGAGTTGAACAGCTTTGGGGATAAGTGGAGGTGGTGTTTAAATGCCTATATTTCTACTATCCACTTCTCAGTTATGGCCAATGGATCCCCTACTGGTGTTTTTGGTAGTTCTCAGGGGCTAAGGCAGGGGGACCTTTATCACCACTTTTCTTTATTCTGGTCATAGAGGTTTTCAGCCAGATGTTTAAGAAAACTGAGGGTGGTTTTATTCATTGTATTTGAGTGGGGCCCAACACAGCTTAGGGGATAAGTATTTTTCATCTTTTATATGTTGATAATACTAAACTATTTTGTAATGCAAATAGGGAAATTTTTTTGCATATTATAATGGTGTTGAATTTGTTTTGAAGCTGTCTTAGGGTTGAAAGTCAACGTAAGTCAAAGTGAAGTAGTCCCTGAAGGGGAACTGGCAGATATTCTATGTTGCAAAATCTAGAGTTTGGCTATGACTTATCTGGGAATGCCATTGGGTGCACCCTTTATGGCAATTTCAGTATGGAATCTTATTCTTGAGAGGATGGAAAGGAGATTTTCTGGTTTGAAAAAATTATAATTGTCAAAGGGTGGGAGGCTTACTTTGTTGAAGAGTGCGCTTTTGAGCTTCCCTACATATTTCCTCTCCTCATTTACTATTCATGCATCAGGCAAATAGGTTTGAGCGAACTCAGATGAATTTTTTGTGGGATGTCTTAGAAGATGAGTTCAAATATCTGTTGGCTGTGTGGGATATTGTTTGTTCTTCCATTGAGGTAGGAGGATTGGGGATTAGGAAGATAGGGAGTTTTAATCAAGCCATACTGGGAAAATGGTTAGGTGTTTTATTTGGGCATGAAGTAACTCACTTGTGGCACCCAGTGATAGCCTTGAAATATGGGGTGTAGGGGGGTGGCTGGAGTACTAAATCAAGTAGAGGGACGCATGGGTATAGTCTTTGGCGGAGTATAGAGAGTTTGGATAATTTCTTCTATTATGTATGCTTTGAGATAGGTGATGGCACATTTGCTGGATTTTGGCACGACCAATGGTGTGGACAACTATTTGTACCCGAATCTGTTTGCTTGCTCAGTTGTCAGAGAGGCCTTGAGGTCATTGACTGTTTGATTAGCCAATGCGATGGGAGAGATAGGGGTTCGAATACGTGTTTCCACAAAGACTTTCACAATTGGGAATTGGAGTCTGTGAATTCCTTTTTAGATCTTATTCATTCACAGGTGCCTGGGGCAGAGGGAGGTGATAGATTGCAATGGCATTTGAATTGGAGTTGAAAGCTGATGTTCGTTCTTTCTATAAGGCCATTAGAGGTACTAAGTCTTCTTCATTCCCCTGGCAGAGTATATGGTGTGTTAAAGCCTCAAAGAGGGTGTCCTTTGTTTTGAGCGTAACTTGGAGTAAGATTCTTACCTAAGATAGCCTCATCAAGAGGGGGTCTCTATGTAGTTGGCTGGTGCTGCATGTGTTGTTATTAGTGGGGAAACGGTTGGCCATTTGTTGCTTCATTGCAAGACTACATGTGCTTCGCGGAATAAACTTTTTAAGGTGTTTGGGGTTCAGTGGGTGGTGCCCCAACAGTAGCTATCTATTGTTTTGATGGAGGAATTGGTTTGGAAAGCACTCTTCAGATGTTTGGAATATTACTCTTCTCTATGTTTGATGTTGCTAGTATGGAGAGAATGTAATAGTCACACTTTTGAGGATAGGAGAGATTGTTGGATCAATTGAAATCCTTGTTAATCTACACTTAGGTTAATTGTTCTCAGACGTGGGGTTTTACACATTGTAACTTTATTTTGGAGTTCCAACACTCACTTTGTTTTTGGTTTTATTTGTTGTACTATCTTATGATACTTTGTGTTCATCATCGTGAAGATGAAGTAATCTTTTCTTTCAATAGGTTTATTACTTGTCAAAAAGAGAAAAGTCTGAAGAAGTTGAGAGCTACCTAATAATTTGGTCACAAACCACTTGACTTTGATGCATGGCTTTTATAGCTTATGCAAATGAGAGCCTTTTAGCATGGACCATATTTTTTATATCTTATTTGGCCTACAGGTGTATTGGTCTGTCCAGTATAAAAAGTAAAGAAACATGAGTTCAAATCCTACCTTAAAGATGATTTTTAAAAAAAGAAAAAAGAAACAAAAAAGATAGTAATTTACTATCTTTTTCTTTTGTAATTTACTTGTTGTCTTTGTTTCTCTTTGTTCTCTTCTTCTTGTATCTCCTAGGTTGCTCTGTGTTTTTTCAGGCATAGAGTAACCTTTCGTATATATATTATTCTTACTTATCAAAAAAAAATTTAGGAACAAATAGGCAACATGGATAATAATTTTATTTTGAAATTTATTATTGGCAGGCTTTGGATTATTGTATACTGGCTGTTAATGATTAAATGTTTCCTTTTAAGGTCTTCTGTTATTTGTGCATCTTGGAAGTGTCTCTGTGAAAACTTGGATGATGACACTTGTGTTCAAGTGGTATATATTTCAAGCAGAATTGTTCACCTCCTGATTACTTTGTTGACTCTTGATTACACTTGTACGTTGCTTCCGAAATCTTCTCTCTTTAATTTTCTGAAGGAGTTCAGAACCCTTTTGCTCAATTTGTTATTCAAGTTTTATCCTCTCTCATGCACAAAATCACAGACACACAAATAGGGACATGCACAAAAACTTATTCAAGAGTAAATATGATGGAGAGATAAAATGCCAAGTAGAATGACAATTTGATTGAAGTTTCTCCAAAATTTGTAAAAGATTGAAAACTATTGACTTATAAGAAGAATCGTGTCTGTTTATCTGTGGAACTTCTTATGCTCTTTGTTAACTCAGGTATCATAACTTGTTTCATCATGTATTTGCTGGTTTAAAGATTTTTAATTTTTAATTTTTAATTTTTTTGAGAATCTTTCCTTGCTATAAAGTTGATTACCTGTGCGAATTAGTAACTCATTTGATATTTGGAATTTTCTGAAGGCAGCAGAATTAGAAATTGAAGCATATCCACTATTAGATGAACTTACATCAAAGATCAGTACACTAAATTTGGAACGTGTGCGTCGATTGAAAAGCAGGCTCGTTGCATTGACTCGGAGAGTTCAGAAGGTACTGTATATTCAATTAGGGTTGTCAATGGGTTAGGGACAGATCTCACAGGATCCTATTAAAGATCTAATAATATACTAAAGTTGAACTCTTATGGTAGATTTACAAAATGATGCTATCAAACTCAAATCTGACTGTAAGTACAAAAATGTGCTTACAATTCACTTATGAATTTTTGTAATATAGTTATTATATAATTTTTTTTTTTTTTGGGTTAAAAATACCATTTATCATTATCATATCAATATATAAGTTTATGTATTGATACCTTGATGATAGGTTTTTCTTGGAATATGTTTGTTGCACTTGGAATTTTAATCAGATTTAGATCTTAATTGGATCAAATCTATTCAATTCTGAATTTAATCTGATTATGAATCTTTAGAACGAAATTTAAACTTAAACTTTGAAATCGGATTATATGCTAATCAAATCTTATACAGGTTGGTTTCAAATCCTGTCCAAACCCATTGACAGCCCTAATATTTTGTTTACTGCTTCCTATTGTATGCAACCAAGTCATAGCCATCTTTTTTATTTTATTTTTCCTTTGCTCTCCTTTTTGAGTTGTATCTATTAGGTTAGGGATGAAATAGAGCAGCTCATGGATGATGATGGAGATATGGCTGAAATGTATCTTACTGAGAAGAAAAAGAGGATGGAGACATCATTCTATGGTGATCAGTCTGTGATGGGATACAGATCAACTGATGGTGCATCTATTTCTGCTCCTGTTTCTCCTGTTTCTTCACCCCCTGAAGCTCGGAAGCTTGAGAAAAGCTTGAGCATTGCAAGGAGCCGATATGAGAGCATGAGGAGTTCAGAAAGTGTGACGGAAAGTATAGAGGAGCTTGAGATGTTGTTGGAAGCATATTTTGTTGTCATTGATAGCACCCTGAACAAGTTGACATCGGTATGTGTAGCATTTATTTTGTTTAATCTTTTCACTTCTTATCTTCCCGAGTAGGATGAAGTGACTTAAAATCATTTTCTTCCTCTTGTTTCAGTTGAAGGAGTACATTGATGACACAGAAGATTTCATCAACATTCAGCTGGTATTATTATTATTTTTTAAGTTCATTTTTTGTTCCCATTTCTTGATATAGAAGTGTGTTCTAAAATCTAATAAGTTGATCAAGTAGACAGGACAACACAAAATACCCTACGTGATATTAGTCTTAATGCATACTTGTCAATAATGATGGGCAAAAGAAGACGCCAGTTTGTGTTATTACAAATTATGATGGTGTCATTGCCCAAGTCCTCATGCCCAATGACATCTTTTATTACCGGCATACTAGCTTGGGATATATAATGGTCCCTTTGAAAAGATTTTAAGTTGATAGGAAATTGGAAATTGATAGGAAATTTTTGCTTGCAGGATAATGTTCGGAACCAGCTGATCCAATTTGAGCTGCTACTCACAACTGCAACATTTGTTGTTGCAATCTTTGGTGTGGTAGCGGGGATATTCGGTATGAATTTTTCAATACCATTATTTGATGACCCTGGTGCATTTAAGTGGGTCCTTCTAATTACTGGAGTTACTGGGGCCATCATATTTTCTGCATTTGTGTGGTTCTTCAAGTACAGAAGGCTCATGCCACTATAAATTTATGAGGAAGTGACAATCAAGAAAGGAAAATTGCTTTTAATCCTGTATTCTAGATGAAATTGACGTAGATAAATGAAAAGCTGGCTCTATTTAAGAGCGATTCTTTTTATTTAATTTAGATTCAATTGTAAGAAATTTTGGTAAGATCTCTAATGTATATTATTGTGAAATTTGTGGCTAAAAACAAAACTTCAAATGTATATGAGGGTGGTGAGACACTAGGAATATGGTATGGCTGGAAAATTTAAACGGTATGAAGTCAATGAAAGTATTGTAATTTGAACCCCATTATGAGTGACTTTAAGCCTGGATTATTTGGAAACCCAAATAAGAGGGGTAGGAAAAAAAAAAAAAACCCGAGATTTCCGATTTTTTCTTTGGCTAGAGTCAGCTGTAATTCTTGTCCTACCATTTTTCCTTTCTTCAATTTTCTGGTCTTCTTTTTCAAACCACCACACTTTCTTTTTATATATAGCTATTTATCCGATTTGAAACTCTCTCTATTCGGGGTTTTGATGCTTTATTTATATCTGGCGGCACACTGAAGGTAAACACACAAGGTTTATAATAGCAATCTTGAAATTATCCTTTCTTTATTGTATAATTTTTCCTTTACTAATACTTATTTTTTAAATGTTGCGCACGAATCACATAAACCAGCACGATGACTAGTGACTATCACATCTAACATTTAATTTTGTTTTGGGTAATAAACTAGCTTTTAGTCTTTTTTGTTTTTAGACATTTAACATAAAATTACCAAAAATTATATATATTTTTTAATAAACTCTGTTTAAATTTTTTTTTTTTAAATAAATACTATGCAAATAAGCTGTGGGAGAAGAAACTGTTTCCAGCCATTACCCTGTTATAATCTTGTTGATACCCAAATTTTAAATTATTTATCCTTCCATCACTAAAGATAACACTAACCTACTTTGCTTATTATTATATTCAATGAGACACCTTTTGGGCTTTAGACTTTGTTTATATGTAGATCCTGTAGCCATAAAGAAATGACAAAAGCTCAGTGTATGGCAGAAAGTGGGGAACTGTTCCACAGTTGCAGATCATGGAGAAAAATCCCACGATAGCTACATATGGAGAAAGGTTCTATGATAGAAGCTGTATAGAAAACCTGTTACCAGTTTTGTGGCTGGAAATAATTGATATTTGCAAAGTACTTTTGCTTTATAATCTAATGCTATATCTTGTTACTAGATATTTTCGCTGGTCCAGCCAAGCGACCTCACTTAGTCATGGTGGGACTAAGCTTAACTCTTTACATTCTTAGTATATTGCCCAAGTAGCTACATAATTAGATATGGACGAGTCCAAATCTTCTGTCTCATTTTGTCTATTTTACTTTATACTCCACTAATAAACACACGCCACGTGTCCACCTATTTAATTAAATTTGACTTCCTATTTTAATTATCTAAAATAAAATTACACCTCACACCGGCCATCACCACCCAACCATCAACCTTCGCTGGCACCGTGACCTGTCCTCCTGTTGCTGTCCTCTTACCGCCGGCCTCCGACGTCGTCAGCATCGCCGGCCATGGCCAACCCACCTATTTAATTAAATCCAACCCCATTCCCACTATTGCTTTCAAACCCACCAACCAAAAACCCATGTTTCAAACCCAAGCCAATATCATCAAATCCTAATAACTGAACTCCAAAGAGAAACTAAATCATTGAATCAACCAAAGACAACAAAACAAATCAAAGAGAACTAACACAAAATGGGTTTGGTAATAGTATAAAAATCAGGAAATAAAAGAGAATGAAAATTAAAGAGCAAAAATAGAAAGGTAATCTAGGAGGCTAGGAAGAGAAAAAAAAAAAGAAGAAGAATGAGGAATGGGTTTGAAACATGGGTTTTAGCTATGGTAATGAAACATGGGTTGGCTTAGGTATGAAACATGGGCTTTAGCTATGGCAGTTGGTGGGTTTGAGATTGACGGTGTGGACTGGAGATGATGTTTGGTAGTGACCAAAGATGTTGGTGGCGCCACTGACCAGTACCGATGAAGGTTGATGGTGGCGGTGGTGGGTTGAAGGTGATGATATTGGCTTGGGTTTGACCTTTGAAACATGGGTTTGACCTTTGAAACATGGGTTTCACTTGGTTGATGGGTTTGAAAGGAACGGTGGGGATGAGGTTGGATTTAATTAAATAGGTGATTTGGCTGTGACAGGTGATGCTGATGACGTCGAAGGCCGGTGGCAGGAGGACGGTGCCAGCAAAGGTTGATGGTGGGGTGGTGATGGCTTGTGGGGTGAAAGTTTATTTTAGATAATTAAAATAAGAAAAGTCAAATTTAATTAAATAGGTGGACATGTGGCATGTGTTTATTGATGGAGTATAGAGTGGAACAGACAAAATGAGACAGAAGATTTAGACTCGATATGAGCTTCGCTGAACCACAATATTTGTTTGGTCAGATAATAACTAAGAGTGGCAAAATCAACATGAACTCATTCGTCTACCCAAACCCATCCACTTAAATGAGACCCAAACTCACCCAATTATTAATTGGGTTAAATGGGTATTAACATAATTAAACCCAACTATCACTAATGTTTATTATGTTTTAACTAGGTACCCAATTATGGTTTAAGTATCATTTCTACAAATTACTCAACTCTAAAATACCTCAAAACCACTAAAAATTACCAAAATACCCCCTTAAACCTATAAAATGACTAATATACCCCGTAAACCTAAAATGACCAAAATACTCCTAAAACCTAAAAAAAAAAAAGACTAAAATACCCCTTAAAACCTAAAAATTAACCAATATACCCCTAAACATAAAAATGACCAAAATACCCCTAAAACCTATAAAAAGACTAAAATACCCCTTAAACCTAAAAATTACCAAAATACCCCTGAAACCTAAAAAATGACTAAATATGTGGACCCACAATATTACCTCCACCACTCACAAATCTCCACGTAGCGAGTTGTGGCAAAAGTTGTTGTAACTAGTATTTTCCATCAAATTTAATCCACTAACTTTCATACATAGACCTCATCTTTAAATAAAAAGTTTTTATTTTATTTTTAAAAATGACATGAAGATCAAAAGAAATTTCAATGTTGTGTGAATATAGTTATTAAATCCATACCAAATCACTAGTTAAACTGTGAAATCCATGAACCAAAGTATTATCCAGAATGGTTTGGAGCAAAATACCAGATATGCAATGAACCATTCTCAAACCGTGTAAAGCGACAAATTGCACAGGTTAATGTTTTTAACTGAACTATGAAAAAAGATTAAACTAAACTACTAAAGTCACTAAATAGTTTTTTTTTTTTTTTGAAGGCAAAGCATTTAATCATTCATTGATATGTAAAGAGTCATAGTACAAAGCATCCACCGCAGGAGGTGGAGTATCTTCAATCCAATACAAATCCTCAAGTAAACTCCTAGCATGTTTCTCTAATGAGTGAGCCACCATGTTTCCACCTCTTTTAACCCGATTGAAGGATAAACCTACATTCCTCTAAGGTTGCACTTGATATCATCATAAATATGGCCAAGCAGTGGTCTGTTCTTCGTAGGATCAGATAGAGCTCTCATAACATTCAAACTATATCCTTCAATGATCAACCTAGAAAATCCTGCATCCTTGGAGAATTCAATAGCTCTTCGACACGCCATGACCTCAGCCTCATCACTGCTATGCACATAGGGACCCTTAGCTAACATTCCTGCCATAACCTCACCATTTGAGTTCCTAATAATTGCTCTAAACCCCGAGCATTGCTGGTCTAAGAAAACACCAGCATCAAAATTTAGTTTATAGTCCTCTAAAGGTGGAGCTCGCCATACACATTTACTTGCTGGTGTGTTCGTAACCATTAGAGTAACTTGCATTTTCCTTATTCTCATCAAGGAATTCTTCAACTCTCCTATTCAGCCAGCCCAGTTCCTTCAATTGTCCACCGTGTACCATTGCATTTCTTTGGTTCCATATCATCCACACTTGCACAAGAAAATGCTCCAACTCTTCCCTTGGTAATCTGTTCATCAAGCACTCAAATAAATGCTTGAAATCATGGCAGTTCGTAGACCATTTTTGCAGAGGAGTGATGCTTCTAGCCCATACATCCTACGCAGTTCCGTATTCCCAAGCAGCATGGATGGCAGTCTCGGCAATTCTTTTGTAGCAATGGCACTTGTCATCATCTAGTATTTTTCGTTTTGCCAAGTTCACTTTGTTAGGATGTGTGCCCTTAAATCCTATTGTATGATACTATGTATGACATTATGTATGACTTAATGTTGTGTTTAATAAAGTTGTTTTATTATTATCTAAAAATAATAGTAACATGAATATTTGGACATTATCATATAGTCTATGAGATGCATAGTATGTGATTTAGTCACAGAAGATATAAATCACAAATTCTTTGTAAACTCAGAATTTTAGTTCGTAATCTGTGATGAAATTAGGCATTTCATCTGCGAAGACTATAACATATCAACTAAGATGATTTGTCTTGACCATGGAAATAGAGATTTCTAATTGCTATGTTGATATGTCTTAAGAGTTAAGACATATTGAACTGGACCGCTGTGAGATTTATTATTCTTCTAACGACTGTCAAATGAATAATAAACTCATAACTTATATTTACATGAACTCTTAATCCTGAGAGGATAATATACCTGATCATGAAGTGTAAGTTACTTTAATATATCAGGAGTGAGATCTATAGTTACGGTCAAAACCTCAGTATGTTGGGCAACCACATTTAATGTTGATGGAACATATATTCTCAAGATAGAATTCGTAATCTCTTAACAGAGATATAAAATATTCCCTTGAGATAAATTTAATGGGTTTGGTTATTCAGAGAGTTAGGCCTAACCACTTTAGTAAGGAGTTACTAAAGTATATATATTTATGGAATTGGATTTCATAAATATATAATGAATAACTTAAAGGATTAAACTGGGTACTCAAGGAATTAAGATGTAGTAATCTACAAAGTGGCAGTCTACATTCATAACTTTGTATTACTACGAATATTTTATGAAGGAGTTGCATGTACAATAAAGTCTTAGGATATAATTACAGAGTGATGAGAGGCAGACAGGTTCCTTCCATATAGTTACTACTTCTACTCATAGTACCATATTGCAGTATCTATTGTGTGAACATTGTACCAGGCATTTGGCTAAGTGCAAGTTAGTCCACTATAGTAACGAGAAGTACCAGTCTTGTCTTTGGGTAATTACCAATTTCTGTGGTTGCTTTGTTTTTGATTTTCTGTTAGCTTATCGTTGGGTTGGGTTGAAGTCGTTTGGGCATCCTGTCGTGGACTTCTTTGATAAGGGAGTTGGCTTTTCATGGAGAGCTTATAAGGATTTGGGCAGTGGATTTACTTGTGTTAATTCGATTATAAGCCCTTTCATGGCCACTGTCGGGACCACCATCTTGTTGACTGCTTACAATAGGGGGGGGGGGATTACATATTTGGTTGCCACCAATGCTAGGTGGTTGCCTTATTTGGCTGATGAGGGTGTCTGTTATGTTCATTATTCTGCCAACATGGTAAGGAGGTAGTTTGGGCTTGATTAGGACATACCCGATGACTTTACTACTATCTTGGAGTCTACTACTTCGGCCTGCCCTTTCTTGCGCCCTTGTGCCTTTGAGTTTTGGAGTAGGCACTTCACAGCTGTCACCATTCCAAATTCCTAGATAGAGGGCTTTTGCGTTGCTTAGATGCATGGGTACTAGCAAGCCGTGGTGATCTCTTTTGGCTAGGAGTTGTTAGATGGCTGTGGGTTTTCTTTTGTCTCCATTGAGGGCCTGCATGCCATCATTTTTGTGAACCCATGATTGTTGCTTCCCACCAAGTCCGTGGTGGTGTATGATAGGAAGCAGAGTAGGTCTGCTATATTTGAGTGGCAGGAAAAGGAGAAGAGGTGGTAGTTGTATGTTGGTGAGTTTCCTCTGGGTTGGGAAAAGAAGGTGAAAGTGAAGGTGGTGAACCTTCCTACGCCTACAAAGAAGGGCTTGGTGTCTTGGACCACTAAGCGCGCCAAAAGAGGTGATGACTCTTCTGAGACTTACTCTGACATTGTCCTATATAATGGAGTCCTCCCCTACTAGCAATATAGTTCTTAAGAGCTATCCCCCTCCTTCTGCTCATACCAATTCCAGCAGGTGTTCTACTATAGGCAAGCCTAAGCCTTTCGCACCAAAGCCATCTATGAATGCTCCTCCTTCTAGCAAAACTCATAGAAGCAAGAAGAAGACATTTCCACTAGCTCCATCTGCCACTGCCGAGAGAAGAGTTTTATTTCTAAACTTTATTCTTCCATTACTTTAATTATCTACTGGGCTTTCCTGCAGCTAACTTTGTACACATATTTTTTCCTCTGTTGGCAGTTTAAGTACAAGGAGGATACTTCGGCCACTCACCCTATACTGCTCGACGAGCCTGAGTTTAAGGTATATTCCTCTCCCCTTATTTGTGTACGCATCTCCATTCTTGGTCATTGTCACATGTTGTTATAAACTTTCTATTATTTTTTTTTTTGCATGCTTGTTTATCTCCTTTCCTACTTCGACATCCTTTCCTTAGGTTGATCCTGAGCCCATTTCTGTTTATCATCCTGTGAGTGAGGAGACTCTTGCTACTGTTGGTACACCTATGAGCTTCATTGAAAGAGCGAATGTTGTATCTGAGCCCATGGCTTCTGCCTCCACTATTGCTGCACAAGGAGCTCCTACCGAATCTCCAATCCCTCTATCTGAGCCTATTTCTACCGAAGAGAGTACCCAAGCTGAGAGGGTTGTTGCTAGGGGATCCGCTCCTACTCCAGCCGAGACCTCCACTCCTCAAAAGGGAGTCACTCCTGCAGAGGTGTCCCAAACTGAGAGTACCTTTCGTGCCACTCCTCCTATCATATCTACTAGCGATCCTTTCATTTCCCTCTCCCAGACTGTGAAGGATGGCTCTTCCTTGGTGGCCACCCCTTCTTCTATCCCTAGTTCTGCCACTCAAGGGTCTAATGCAAACTTGTCTTCCGATGAGTGGTTAGGGGAGGTCTTTGAGGACTCCAAGGATGAACCCATCATGAAGACACGTGTTTCTGATTCTAACGAGGACGGTGATGGCGATGAGTAGGAGGCTGAGACCATGGGTATGTGTCCTTTACTTCTACTAAGTTTTCTTTTTTCTTCTCTTCCTGTCATTTGTCAACATATCCCTTTATTTACTCCGCATGTTATTCTTACCTTGCAATCACGGACGAGGAGTCCAAGGCTATAACAGATCCCACAATGCCTACAGCCCCTGTTTCTGCAGCACCCGCAACCCCCAATCTTGCTGGTCCTAGTAATTTCCTTACCCTTATACCATCTTCAATTAAAACTCTCGTCATTGCATTCGTCTCTTTCCTTCATTTACTCCTTACGGGCTTATGCTATGCCTTGTATTTTCTTCTAGGTTCATTTCCTGCAGGGGTGGATCCAACCTCTCAGTTTGAGATTAGTAGCAGTTATGCCACCGTTTTTGATCCTGTGAGTGAGGTCACTGCCTTCTTCACCCGTTTTGACTAGGTTGAGATCAATGCCCTTGACCCAATAGACTTTTGGAATGCCAAATCTCCTTATGTTTATTTCCATGGCTTCTGGGTACCTGAAGAGTGTGTTACCCGTCTCAAAGCAGTTTACAACAGCAGTAGAGATTTCATGTAGGGATTCCCCTTTGGTCGTTCAATAAGGGAGAACTTCCTCAAGTTGGGGTGTGCGATGAACGACATTGAGCAAAACATTATTAACACGATTTCTACTAAGAGAATCTTGCAGTGGAGGGCTGCAGTTCAGGAGTTGATCGAGTAGGGTTTGCTGTGGAGTTTCTGCTGGATCATTTACAAAAGATTGCTCGAGCCCTTTTCATGAGGAAGGTCCAGCTTGCTATGGACGCCATCGACACTCACATCGAGAGTTTGAAGAAAGAGGTGACAAACTTAGAGGCATGTCATGAGTGTCTTCTTTTCGGTGTTACTGGCTCCAACCACTTCGAGGACTAGACCCTTATTTCAAGTCTTTGATTACTTAGACGTTTATCCCTTATGATGATGTGGCTTTATTTCCCTCTCCTGTGTTTATTTCTTTCCCCCCTCTCTCCACAGTACACTTTATTGCTTTAGCACTTATGACTTATTTTGATAAGTTTGATATGAATTATACATTTTGAGTTAGTAATCTATTATGCTACATCTGCTACAACTATTATGCTTTATGATACAATATATTTCTGCTAATACTTCATGCATGATCTTCATTATTTTTTGCTTTTGCTTTTTTTTAAACATAAGTTACAAGTAAAACATGCTACAATACCTTCTTATGACACCATATCCCTCGCAAGGGTCGTCACTTGGAGAAAAGGAAAAAAGAAAAGAAAAGAAGGAATGATTACATAATGTTTCTCTACACATAATAGTGTTTCAACTGCTTGCCACTAATGGGGTCAATCAAATCTTTTCCATCCATCTGGGCTAAGCGATAATAACCATTTGCATGTGCTTCCTTTATCACGAAGGGTCCTTCCCATTTTGGTGAGAATTTAGATTTTTCTGCCATACCTCGCCTGACATTGTCTGCTGTCCTTAACACGAGTTGTCTTTTCATAAACATTCTTTCTTTAATTGTCATGCCATAAGCTTCAGTCACCATTTGCCTATACCTGCGTCAGCGCTCTTGGGCTTCCTCTCTTTTCTCATCCATCCTTCCAAGTCTTCACACCTTTCCACCAAAAAGACTTCCTTCTCCATTTCTATCTTTCGCGACTTGGGCGAACTTTGATAAGCTCATAGTGCATCTGGTAGATGCGTTGCCCAACCTCCCCTGTATTCCTGACTCATTTTGCTGATGATCTTAATGAGGGTTTTGTTGGTTGCTTCTACTTGCGCATTCCCTTGCGGGTAATAAGGCGATGACCGATGATGCTTTACATAGTAGAATTCTAGCATCTTCTTCAATTCGCTGCTGACAAAGGGTGTGCCATTGTCACTTATGATTTTGTGAGGTACCCCAAATCGAAAAATTATGTTTTCTTTGATAAAATTTGTCATAACTCCCGGTAGCTTCGCAGAGTGGTATGGATAAAACAAACAATGGAAATAACACTATAGCAAACAACTTAATAACTGAACAGTAAACTAATCATCCCATAAGCATAAATAGCGAAAAGAAAACTTGTCTGCCAGATAACTAGGCTTAGCTTTTCAGCAAAAACGAGCCCAAGAAGGGAGTCAATCTCCAACGTGAGTAACCTCAAGGAAGGCTTCTGCCATAGAAGTTACGCACTTTGGATAAATAACCTAAATGATTTAAGTTTCAATTTTCAATCCCTCAGAGAGTAGGTCTATCAAGAGGGAGAGGAAAATGTGGTCTATTGATGCATGCTTCTATTCCTACCACTTGTATCCCTCTGTTTTTTCTGTGTGTTCTTTCTTTTTCCCTATTCTTTTTTTTCTTTCTTTTTTACCTCTCCTTCCTTTCGTTCCTCCTTCTTCTCATTTTATACTGTTCATGGCTACCTCTTTTATAAAATCTCCCATGGTATATTTACGATTTTTCCCCCTCAACTTCTTTTGGCTCATTATGGGTGTCCTTCCAAGATTGCCCACTGACCTGCCGGCTGTCTAGCCACTACCTCTACTCAGAGTGCTTTGGTTGCACCAATCTCCATTCCCAGGCAAAATTGCTTGTCTTGTTTCATACCTCTCCATTTACACTTCACTCATCTGGATAAAGATTAAGCTTTCTCACCACCTACCTCTGTGACATGCATCAAGTGGTCTTAGCCCATACTTACCTCTTTTGGATGAGATGTCATTCCAGTAGGACGTCTCTCCCAAAGAAGATTGAGCGGGAACCCCAGAATAGACCATTTTTTCTCCCCACCACCAAACCACACCCTTTGAAAGTCTTGACCTGTGGCCCACCTCCCATGTATTGGCTGGATACAAGTAAGTGGTGTCGTGCCCCTTTGTGCATGCTCCACTCCGTCTAGATTTGTTTTTTTCTGGTCTTCACACCATTTCTGTTGCCTCCATGTTTGTTTGGTTCTGCTATACGTGCTAGTTGGTGTTTATCTTTTGTGGCGGAAAGGATGTGTGGGCTTTTTGGGCTCATGTTCCTTTTACCCCTTCTTGGACTAGGTGTTGCTTGGACAAAATCCTTCATCTTCCTACCGAGCCCATCATTTTCTTTTCTATGACTGTCGGCCTTTTGGCTATTGATTCTGCCATATCACTTTGTCATGCCTACTATACCTTTACCTCTCTTTTTATTTCTTGTTGCCCCGTGGGCTTGTGGGCTGATGCTCCTGCCATGCTAGCCTACTTTTTCATCAATCTTTTGCTCAAGGCTTCCTCGGCTCATTTTCCACATCTTGAGCTTTTGAGCTTTGTTGCCCAATATTCCTATTGTGCCAACCCCTTTTACTACTTCATTCCTTGGATTTTCTTAGCTCATTTACTTCTTCTTTAGCTCTTTTACTCCCATGGGTTTTTTGCTAGATTCTTTAGGTTTCCTCAGCCCAATTATCACATCTTTACCTCTTATTACTTTTCAAGCTTATTAGCCCTTAAGCCTAATGAGTTTACTAATTTAGTTCCTAGGCTTCCCCGACCCATTTACTTCCTCTTTATCTCTCATTATTCTCATGAGTTTACTATTTCATTCATTGGCTTCCTCGGCTCATTTACTCCTTTACCTCTCTTTATTATTGTGGACCTACTAGCCATCAATCATGCCATTTAAGCCTATTAGGCTTTTTTCCTTATTCCTTTACCGTTTTCCCCTTCTCACATTCTCTATTGTTGGGCTTCTTTTGCGGTTGGGCCATTTGTCAAAAATAGACATCAACACTAGTTCACCATCTCTACTTGGATCAAGTAGATGTTCTATTTCTTCTTTCACTTGGATTACAATCTCTAAATGCATGCTTTTCCTTGAGATTGTAGTATAGATCTTTTGCTATTTTTACTCATCAAATGGATCATGAGCATCGCTTTCCAAATCAAATCCAGAAAGCATGCTCTTTCAACTTTTCTTTTTCTTTTTTCTTTTGGGCTTTCAACAATTTTATTAAGCTTTAACCCTACACAGTTTATACTCGTGTGTACCTAGGAGTGATTTCATTTTTTGTACATGGGTGATTGAACTTGGTGAGAATATCAAGCAGTCTATACCCAATTTAAGCCCTAAAAAGCCGAAAATCCTATTTTTAAACATGAAAAAAAAATGAAGAAAAAAGTCAAATTTATTATAAACTTTATTTGAACATAGTTTCCATCTCTAGATGTTAGCAACATTGTATACCTTGAACTATAAACTAAGTGTCCTAGACTTTCTTCCTTCGTAATTGAGCTTACCCAACTAATCATCAGTCAAGATCTACTGTATCTCTTCTCGAAGGTAACTGCATGCTCGCTATATCTTCTCTTGGTAGACTTTCTGATTCATTAGTCATTTGCCTACTTCCAGGTGTTGTTAATGCCAAAAGGTGTGTAGCCTGCCTGTTTTTGCGGAAAACCAAATATAGGATTCCAGCCAAATATACTGCCATACTGGAAAACCCAAATATTCCAAGAAACACAGCTGCCACAAGTTTCAAGTGGCTATGAAGAATCAACTTGATGAAACCAGTTATCAGACAGTATATATTTATTGTCATAATCAGGGAACCAATGATCCATGTGGCAGCTGAAATCTGCAATAGAAGATAGAACAAATTAATGAACAATTACAGATAAGGTGCAAAAACATCGGCACTGCCCTTGTGATTATATTCTAGTATTGGAGCAGTGTAGCACTTTCTCATTATTGTACATATTTCATGGCTAAAAAATGAATGGAAAAATTTAATTAGTAGAATTTTTTTCCATGTTGGCTAAAAAAAGACTTTTTTTCCTTGTAAAGACACTTTGGTCAGAAATCAATGCTTGCATTATCTATGGTAAAGGATATACTACACCCAGTTTCTAATACTGGCCAGCAAGAGAACTACTTGAAAGATACTCAAAAGGGTTGAAGTTTCCACTAGCACTTGTTGATTATTAGTTGCAGACCGTCTAACATACTATTTTATTTAATAATTAAATATAAGAAAAATCTTAGAATTAAAAATAAACAGAATTATGTGCAGATTTATTGTCTAACATGCGAATTCATTTGCTTGTATATCTTCAGGATCAGAAAATCCAATGCAAGGATACACTTAATAGTCTCGCCAATTTAAGAAACAAATCAAATATCTACAACCTTATGCTTGATCAAATGTGTACGGGTTTTGCTACATACGTTGCCACTCATACAATATCCTACCAAGGTAGAGTTTGCATGTTCCCCCATCTTGGTCTTACTGCTGGTGAACTTGAGAAGTGGAATAAGAGCAAAAGGGAGTTCAAATGACAAAATCATCTGACAACATAACATCAGAGTAAGCTTGCAGCAGAAACTAGATGTGGAAACAAAAACATAAATTAACTTGTGAATGACTAGCATGATGATTTGCAAAATCAGAATCTCATTTTTAACCAGAAATGTAGGACTATCAGTGAAATATGTGAAAGAAGAAAAACTTGAAAGCATAAAGTTGAGAGTAAGGAATTCCACTTTGTATATAAAGGTTCAAATAAATGTAATGTTGGGGTGCCGAACTTGATGCAGGGAGCAACATATTCATTTAAGAATTTGATTCTAAATTTGAATTTTGAATTTGGTTTTTAATGTTGAGAATTCTTTAAGGGATTTGATTAGGCAATTTCCATATTAGTGTTATTACTAAAGCCTATTAAACTAGTGTTCTTATAATTGTACAAGCAGGTAATTTTGAATAAGAATTATTATGATAAGTTCAGAATATGTCTCCTCTTTTGTTCTCTTTGTTTGGTGGTGATGCCAAATGTCCTTAGGTTGTGATGCTTAGGGCTTGCAGGCAGATTCTAGGTGATGAAGCCTAGGGATTGTTCTGTTGTTCCCTTTTGTTTTGTCTTTTATCACTATCCTCCTACCATGTCCTGTATCAGAACTGCCCTGGGTATACCCAGGGGACCATAAGATAAAACTAAAACACAGTAAAATAAACAAGTAATTCCAAATTTTAGAGATGTGAAAGTACTCCCTGGAAATAGACTAAATAAATTATGGCACAAGAATCAACAATAGAATAACCATCATTAACAAGGAATATAGGAATATGCAGTGCCAGTTAGAAGCACAACTTATGCATTGAAGACTAACAAGAAAGAAATCTAAGCAAATCAACTCTAGTAATTTAGAAAATCTATTTTATTACAAACACACATGTTAGTCTTTCTAATACTCAATATACCATATGAACGAAAAGGTCAATAATTTCTATGTGAAAGTAAGGGAAAACTGCACTAACCTCTCTTGAGGTTTGCTCAAATTACATGATCTCCCTCCTAATATTTGATTGAACACAAACCTCTCTTATCTTTCAAAAAAAGCTACAGTCACCTCCCCTACATCTTAACTCCATTAAATCCACTAACGGAAATTGATATACTTATGCTTTTAGCCTCACTTTCCAATTGAAATTCTCTTTTAATATTCACTTAAAAAATGAAAATTTTCCATTTTACCCTCCACTCAAACCCTTTTTTCTCTATTCCGGATTTTTTTTTTCTTTTGTTTTTTATAAGAATTCTATTTTGCTTTTTTGGTCTCTTTGGTTTTTATTTTTGCTTTTCTTCTCTCTCTCTCTTTTTTTTGCTGTTTGTTTTTACTATTCTCCTCTCTCTCTCTCTCTCTTTCCTGTTCCTTCTATTCTGTATGGATTTTTCTATTTCTATTTTACTCTCTAGAATGCAAACTCTACTTCTATCTAGAAAGAATACACTAATGATACAACACAATTAAAATTTTAGCTATTGCTATCCAACAGTTGAAGCAGCCCTCTTCTGCATTAGCAACAGGAATGCTATCAGTAGCCCAGTTTGATCATGAAGAATAAAATCAAGTCCAGCAACTATTGTAACTGCAATGATCTCAGCACAATCACCCAATTGATGTCTTCATCCAACTGAGACTCCAGAATTTTTATTTACAAATGATTAATAAAAAAAAAAAAACCATCAACAAAAACCTTTCTTTTTCTTTTCATCAAGTGAGAAATGGACTTAGCTAGAGAGAGAGAGAGCCACACTAGTAGCGGAGGCTTGTGGTGGCAATAGTGTGTTTGGGTGGAAGAGGGTTTTGGCTTGTTACAGTTAGAGTTTTAGGGTTTGGAATTTTGTTATAGTGCATTTGGTTTAGGTTTAATCCAAGGAGGCTAAAATGGGAATTTAACTTGGTTTACAATTATTTGTTAAGGTATCAATGCAATCTTTTAGTGAAAATAATTCATCAACGCACTACGACATAGAGGGTTGTAACCTAGGATGCATGGACGTGGCAAACTGGCCGCCGCACCCGCGTCCAACGCGGCGACGCGCGAGGGACACCGCTGCCTGCGCATCGAACCGCGTCCATTTTTTTTTTGTTTCGCGAAACGTGCCGACCCAAGCCGATTTGCGCCAATTCGGGCCGAATCGGATCGTATTGGCCGAATATCGGTGTGTTTCGGCCAGAAAAAGAAAATAGCCAGTAAGGAAAAAAAAAAAAAAAAAAAAACTTATACCGAAAATACCACGCCACTATCGCCGTCACAGTTTCACCGGCCCTAACCCCTTTCTTCTTCTTCTTCTTTGCTTCTTCATCTTCTTCTTCCTTTTTTTTCGCCGGAGCCCAGCGTGCGTTATGTTCTGTTTCTTTTTGACAGTTTTGTTGACAAGTTTTTTTTGTGTGTGTGTGTGTGTGAAAAGGATTATTAAATGCCTTTGTCAACCACTAGGCCTTATTTGTTTTGCGTGCCTCTGACCAAACATGTGACTAAGCCCCATGTTCCCTTTTTTTTTTTTTTTTTAATGAGAAACTACACCTATTTTAATCCTTTGTCAATAATTCAAGTCAAACTTTTGTGTACTTATTATTATTATTATATAAAAAAACATGCTTAGTAATATATAAAATATAAAAAAAAATATTTTTAATAATTTTTTAATCGCCGCACCTCGCCGCACCCACACCCTATTTTTTCAAAAATTGCCGAGTCCCGCACCCGAATTTGAAAACGCACCCGTGCTTCGTAGCTTGCAACACTCTTCGGATGGTCATTTGATTAAGGTCATTTTGTCTAATGTTAGTCCTTTATAGTATTTTTCTTTCTCTCATACACGTAGGCAAGGTAATGCTTTGGCATATGCTTTAGCTAGAAGGGCAAGACATTCTTTTCCATTGTTGGTCTAGATGGAGTATGTTCCCCCAGATCTTTATAATGGTTGTTTGTCATACTTTAAAGATTTTGAATAATACAGCCTTACTAGCCTTCTTCACAAAAACAAAAATTCAGATTAGAATGATTGATCCCAAAACTTTGTAAGTAAAAGAGAAATGACAGGAAAAAATATCTAACCGAAGCAATGATGATTAACTTTCCAGCCCCAGCAGAGCCACCAATAAGAGCAATAATTAAACTAGGGACTATAGCCAAGGAACGTGTCAAAAGGTTCCGAATCCATGGCTTAAGCCTTAAATCAAGAAATCCCTACAAGAATAAAAACATGAACCAGGCATAATAATCAGTACAACGACAATGTAACTCAACCAAGGTAGGGAAGGGAAAAGTGAATACTGTATACATGCGCTCTATTAAGACATGAAATAATTGCTAGCATCACACTAGTAGATTCCTTAGTAAAAGAAAGTATCGCATTTCTAGGGTTTGAGAGGAACACAAAAGCCAACCATCAAAAAATTTTACTCAACGCCAATGATAATAAGACTCCCAATACAAAGCTTATATAAGCTTGTCAAAAGTCCCAGCAACACATAATCTTGACAAATAAACTAAAATAAAAATTAAACTGAATAAAAACCACAAGTCCCTACTAATTGGACCCACAGATTATTAAAATTCTAAATTTCAGCACTGCCTTTAACAGTAAATTCAGCCCTCAACTTCAAGTTAACTCCCCCATATAGAATCTATAACACCCACCTCACTTAAATTTAATTTAATTGTTTCTAGAGTGGAATTAATGAATTATTTGATTTGTTTTGAAGGTGATATTATTTTTTATTTTATGATCACTACAACGAAAATAAATAAAAGATTGATGCATGGGATAGTTGAATTGAAAGACGTGGTCCACTTATAAAATTAATTACGGAGATAAAATGTAAAAGCTGAAAAGTAGAGTCTTAGGGTTTCTTGTGTTGAAGAGAGAGAGACTGCAAGATTAAGAGCGATGGAGTTCTGCATCCTTGTGATCAGGTATATCTCTCTCAAAGATCTATGGGAATAATCTATGAAGCTAGTTGTAGCCTGATAGATTTGCATGAAAGTTTCGAGATTTCTCTTATGAATATTTCATCCGAACTCATGGATACATGATAAGCATTTAAACGTTTAGTTCCAGAGTTTAAGCACCTTCACAGTTAGATTGTTATAGTAGTGTTGAGTTCATGACCCTTGTGATCTAGAATATTGTTTCAACTTATTAAAACTTTTGTTAGTACATGTGATAGATTACGAAGTCTTCTTACGGGTAGAGATCTCAATGGTTGCTATAGTATATATATCGGGTTGATTATGAACTACAAGCATGTATTTACTTGGAAGTCAACTTCTACCGGGAGTGTTTCTAAACAACATAGGTAATTACACAAGGTTATTTGACTCATTGGAATTGTTTACTAGGTAATGATTTTTGGAGTACTTGATAAAACAATTGCACCTTAATTTAGTTGCAGTTTCAGACTAAGTTGTGAGATATAAATTTTAAGAGTGAAATTTATATTTTCATTACTGCCTAGTGTGGCCATTCTCATTGAGTTGTCTTTTCCTTATTTAGGTTCTAGTTGACAATGTTTTAGATAGTTGAAGTCAAGTTTGGTTTAGCGACTAGAGGTAAGTGGACTTCAGAACATGATGTCTCTCAAGACGTGTATATTTTATATATATGCATATTTGCAAAAGTAAAGTTTTTTTTTTTTTTGATAAGTAATCAGAAAGCTTATATAGAAAAGAAAAAGAAAGACATACAAGAAGTTCATGATGATGAACAACAAGAGAATGAGAAAAACTACTAGGGAACAAAGCTAAGAGAGGACATAAACACTGAGAGAGAAGAACAATTAGTAAACCCCCAACACCGAGACCACTCTAATAGATTACGCTGGCATAAAAGCTTTAGCTCAAACAAGGTCTTCTCTTTATCCTCAAAGGAACGGCGATTCCGCTCCAACCACACAGTCCACATTAAGCACCCTGGAATCAAATTCCATATGTCCGACTTATCCTTTCCATGCCACTGATGCCAGCAAGAGATCAATTCCGCCACCGATCCTGGCATAACCCAAGGAATCCCAAAGGCCTGAAGCATCGAATACCATAGAGAGTGGGTAACAGGACAGTGCAGGAGAAGGTGGTTAACCGACTCCCCATCCATGCAACACAAACAACACCTATAAAACAAAGGCCTACCCATCAGCATGAGGTTATCCAGGTTGAGAATCCGGCTATGAGCAGCCGACCACATAAAGAAAGCCACCCGCTAAGGGATCTAAGGATACCAAACCCCCTACCAAGGAAGCAAAGACTCCGAAGCACCCCTGATCGCTAGGTAATAAGACCGAGCTTCAAAAATACCATCCCCTTTTAGCCTCCAATAAAGGATGTCTCTCCTACTACCACGAGGGATACGAGCTTGGATAAGCCGGAGAAGAGAATACGAAGCCGCCAACTCCCGATCCTCAAAAGCTCTATAAAACGTTATATTCCACACTCTAGCAGGTACCCCCTTCTTCGGAATCCACAAAACTTCGAGATACGAGCATCCTTGACCGATGAACACTCGTAAAGCTCGGGATAGAGAACTTTTAGAGTAGCATCACCAACCCACTGTCATGCCAAAAGCGGATACGAGTGCCTTCCCCCACTACAAATGAAAGATGCTTAGAAAAATTCTCCCAACCTTCATTAATGCTTCTCCAAAGGCCGCACCCATGGGACCTCCGCAAGCCTTAGTCCTCCACCCTAGCCCCTCTCCATATTTAGAAGAAATAACACGACGCCACAGGTGAGTATCTTCGTGGCCATATCTCCACAACCACTTCCCTAATAAAGCCTGATTAAACGACACCACCTTTCTTAACCCCAATCCACCCTTCTCGACGGGAATACACACCTTCTCCCAGGCCACCAAAGGATATTTGAATCCCCCCTCCGAAGACCCCCAAAGGAACTTCCTCTGAATATATTCCAATCTAGCCGCCACAGCTTTAGGAATAGTAAAGAGTGATAGAAAGTAAGTCGGGAGACATGAGAGAGTGCTCTTAATTAACATGAGCCTCCCACCCTTAGATAAATAGAGACGCTTCCACCCAGAGAGCCTCTTCTCCATCTTTTCCAAAATAGGATTCCAGATCAAGGGGGACTTAAAAGAAGAACCCAATGGCATCCCCAAATACTTCAT
This sequence comes from Castanea sativa, assembly GCF_040712315.1. Taxonomy (NCBI): domain Eukaryota; kingdom Viridiplantae; phylum Streptophyta; class Magnoliopsida; order Fagales; family Fagaceae; genus Castanea; species Castanea sativa. The sequence continues at coordinate 33,001,720 of NC_134017.1, forward strand.
AGGCAATTTGCCTACTCTACATTGCAGCACATTAGCCAAAGCATCAAGATTAGTCACCTCCCCCACGGGGACAATCTCGCTTTTCCCCACATTGACCTTCAAACCCGTGAACGCCTGAAAACAAGACAACACCAGCCTATTGACGAAGTCGCTCCCTAGGCCTCACAAAATGATGGTGTCATCCGCAAATAAAAGATGGGAAATACTCACCCCATTGACTCCCGCTGGAAACCCCGAATAAGATTACACTCCTGCGTCTTCCGCAATCTACTTAAAACCTCCATTATCAAAAGAAATAACAACGGAGATAGCGGATCCCCTTGTCTCAACCCACGAGAGCTACCAAAAAATCCCTCAGGGGAACCATTTACAAGGACTGAGAATCGAACAGACGTAACGCAAGCTTTAATCCACCTCCTCCATTTCTCCCCAAAACCCATCCGGCCCAGCAAATAAAACAAGGCCTCCCAGTTAACGTGATCATAAGCTTTCTCAATATCCAGCTTGCAAACCACACCCGGAATTTTGCTCTTCAACCTGCTATCCAAACATTCATTAGCAATAAGCACAGAATCCAGAATCTGCCTTCCGCCAACAAACGAATTCTGAGTCTCAGAAATGAGATTATCCAAAACCCTCCTCATCCTATTGGCCAAAGACCTTAGACACAAACCTTATAAACACTACCCACCAAACTAATGGGGCGATAGTCTTTAATGTTAACGGCTTGCACTTCTTAGGAATTAAAGTGAGGAACGAAGCATTTAAAGACCTTTCAAACGAAGCATGCCGATGAAAATCTTCAAAAAAATCCATTACATCCCTTTCCACGACACTCCAACAATTACGCGAAAAAGGCCATGGTAAAGCCGCCAGGACCCGGCTTTATCCCCTCCATCTCCTTTAGAACCCGGAAATACTTCCTCCTTTGTAAACTCCTTCTCTAAAGACTCCCGATCCACCACTTCAATAAGGGCAAATACTAACCAAACCAGAGAAGGACGCCCCACCTTTCGTTTCCTTATACAACTCTTGGTAAAAGAGGACTATTTGAGAGCGAACATCATTCTCTTCCTCATAAAGGATACCGTTCACCTCCATCCTTTTAATTTGATTAGCATTTCTATGGGAGTTTGCTAATCTATGGAAAAACCGAGTATTATTATCTCCCTCTTTCACGAATAAGGCTCTCGACTTTTGCCTCCATGAAGTCTCCTCAAGAATAGCCAAGTGCTCAAAGTCCCCTTTGAGATGGAGACGCCGAATCTGATCCTCACTAGAAAGACCCACTAGCTCCTCTCTCAGATCTAACCCCATCAACTCGCAACAATTTCTTCTTTCTAAAAGCCAAATCACCAAACTCCTCTCTTGTTCCACTTTTTAAGTACGCTTTTAGAGCCTTCAACTTTTGGGCCAAGATGAAGCTTGAAGAGCCCTCAAAACTGTAGCTACCCCACCACTGCTTAACTCTATCAACAAAGCCCTCTTCCTTTAACCACATGTTCTCAAATTTAAAGGCACTTCGACCACGCCGAACAACACCAGCTTCCAGCAGAAGGGGGCAGTGGTCGAAGAATACGGGGAAGCACCCGTTGGGATACATTCTCGAAGTGCTCCTCCCAATCAGAGAGACCAAGGCCTGTCGATTCTTGACATAGAGGGAAGACCGGAATCTCTAAACCAAGTGAACGAAGCCCCCTCTAAAGGTAAATCAACTAAGGAATTATTCTCTATGAAATCTGAGAATGCGTGCATAGCGGGGCTGAAGACTCAGCCAAGTCTCTCACTTGGATATCCTAATATTAAAATCACCTACCGGACACCACGCCACAAAGGCCACCTAGCGCGTACCCCAAGACGGCTCCCCACAAATTAGGCCGTTGCCCATTGTCATTAGGTCCATACACACCGAACAAGCCCACACAAAATCATCCACCACTCCTCTCGCAATACAGCGATAGAAGGCCGACCCACACTAAAATCCAACTTCTCAAAACCCTCTTATCCCAAATCAAGCAAGACCACTCCCAGAGACATCCAAAGCGACCCCAATCGGTGAACGGGCTACCCCATAAACTCCGAACAAAGACCCCATCAATAGACGAAACTTTCGTTTCTTGAATACACACAAAATCGCACTTCCACTCTTTTAGGAGGTTCTTACACACCTCTCTTCCGGGGATTATTAAGCCCCCTTACATTCCAAGAAAGGCCGTATCGTCATTTAAAACTACTAGCACCCCCCAAATTAGTCAAAGAGTCTCGCCTTACTCCTAGCAATGGCCCCCCATAATTGACATCCGAAATCAGCCCCTTAAGCTCCCTAAGGCCTCGTGTCCCCTGACTTAACGGGTCTCTTAGCCACCTCTTTGTCGTTCACCTTGAGGCGGTCTGTTCTAGAATGCTAAAAAGGGCCAAACATTGATCTTCATGTTTCACAATAGGGAACCCCACCAATTTACGAATTTTTCATCGGCTTGGATACCTAATCCGAGTGTGGACCAGATACATTCCTCCGTGCTCCCTCTACAAATTCCCGAGTCAAAGTACCCACGTTTGGATCAAAAGGAACCCAAAGAGACAGAGGTTCACACCAACACACAATTATCGTTCTCTCCATCGCCACCACCACCGACCACCCCCCATTGGACTCCCTGAGGAAGAATGGAGAGCCCAGAATCTACTGAAAATCCCAACCAGAACCACCTCTTCCACAATTGTTTCCCCTTCCCCAAGCCGAACCTCCAACATATTACCCCAAATCTACAAAAGGCATCGGACCACCGCTCACCGGCCCATTCCTAACCAAGTCCGAGCCGCCCACCAAGTCGCCGGTGACACCCAACTCCAAAAACCCCATTCGATGAGGCGATCTGAATCGGGCTCGGAAAGCCCAGTCCGGCCTTGCCGGCGTCAATAAAAGCTTTATCGGCGCCGCTAGGGCTCCACCAAGCTTCCGGTCACTTGGGTCTTCGCCACACTTTCGTCGCCGGCCACGTCTCTTCCTCCCTTGAACACGAGCCCACTAGACCCGCTCTCGGAACCCGATCCTCCATCATCATCTTCATTCTCGGATCCCGAAACTACATCAGGTTCTCTGGCGGTGGGCAGGGTTCAACATTTTTGGACTTTGACATGGCCTCCACTCTTACCGGGCTTGGTCGAACTTTGGGAGGAATATGTTTAATGGGCTTTGAGGGTTTAAATGATTTTGGGCCCAATTTTCATTTACCTCGACCACACAATAGCCCAACTCCCGTCAAACCCACGTTCCAATCGCATAAAGAGGTCCAATGCTAACTCGGATTTCTTCCCATCACTATCTATATCCTTTACCGTTGACAAAATCTTCACCCCTAGAAGCTCCTACTCGCCTGAGAGTACTAGCCTTGCAAGAATCATGGTAAGCACATCTTGAATCGTACACAATCTTCTTTCCAACCTCGCTCCTCTCCGTCCTAGACACTATTCTTGCGAGATTCGCGCACCGCCTTCGACCAAATCTTCACCCCTCCCAACGCGGCTTTCTTCCCTTCAACCCTCCGATGGTGGTATTATTCCTCTGCCCCACCACTCACCGATGCATAGGATGAGATATCTGTGTTTGGTTTCCTTGGTTTATCTCACCACCATGCAAAAGGGACTGTCACCCTCACGGCGCCTCCACCTCGTAGCCCCCTGTTCTCCGAGAAGATCCCCGCCGACCGGCAGGCTTTGGTCTCGATATTTTCCTCGATTAATGCCGAAATAGTGCCAACCACAACCCAATCTTCCTTCTGGTATCACTATAGTACCCTTCCGGCGACCATGAAGAAGTTCTGATACCATAAGAAACTTACCATGTGCATTTGACCCCAGTTGAAGGATGTACACCAAGTTACCTTCTCTAAATGTTTTAACATATTGATCAGGTGATTTCTTAGAGTATAAATCCTCCAGAAGGATCATGAATCGAAGTGCACTCTCCTTCCCCATAAACACAGAACGCATTGAGGAATGTCCTCTCTCAAAAATCCGTAAAGAGAAAAAAGAACCCCCCTCCACAATGGAAATCTCAAAAGTTTTGGATTCAATGAAGAAAAAGGTGGAACCACCCATAACTCTAATTTGGGATATACAAACTAATCAAGATCATTTGCATGAAAAGGACATAATCACCAGCAACAAGCCTCTTTGCACTCACAAAGACACTCCATCCTGTGGTAAGAAGATGCCTCTTGGGCTGCTAATATGTTAATGTCCAAAACTGTTTTCTTGCTAATATGCTAATATGTTAATTGGCAAAAGTAAAGTTTCAAAATCCTATATCATTGTCAATGCTTTATACATACCTGAATTTTATTATTCTTGTATGTTTCTTTGAAACTATATATGTTAAGAATGACTCAAAAACTATTTTTTGAGAAAGTACTCATTATATGATGTTTTATAATATGTATTTACAATACTGTAAAGTAAGAATGTTTTCAAATGGTTAGCTAGACACTCTGCAACCTTTGCCAACACAAGGTTAAGTGTTGATATTTGGCCGAAGTAGTTTTATTGTGGTGCGGTGCAGTATTATTGTTTGCCCTTCAAAGCCAGTGTTATTGTTTGCTCTTTGGAGCCAGTGTTGCCTCTTTGAGGTTATTGTTATTGTTTCCCATAGGGATCACCCACCAAGTGTTTTATCAGTTTATATCTTGTCTGGTTAATGTTTTCCATATTAAAACTACTGTTTTATTGTTGTTGGCCTTTATAAGCAGAAATTTTTTTTATTACTATATAAGACTGTTTCTACCTATTTAGTGTATTTTGGCCAACAAGGTGGTTACTATTTTATTTACTGATTTCATGATTTCAGTGTTATAGGCAAATGTTTCATTTCTAAAAGTTTTACAGAATATATTCTATTACAGTTAAAACTATATGGAAATGTTTTGTAAAAATTATATTTGTCAATGATACTATTATTTTGTTTTGAGAGACATCTTCATGTTATATAGTCTCTCATTGAACTTTTAGCTCATCCCCCTTTCTCCACCCTCTTAGATTAGAACAGTGGAATCTCTTTTGGTGGATGATCATTGGAGCCATAGATTGAAGACTTCATTTGGAGTTATGTTAGTTAATTGACTATGTTATTATGTTTTCTTAGGATTATGAACTTAGTATTTTGTGAAACTATATGAGATTGATTTCGGAGACTTTATAGTTAAAGTTTTAGTTTTTATGGATTTTGTTAGAAATACTTCATGGTTTGATCTCTTATTTGTGGAAATTTAATTATGCTCTGTTACATTATTTGAATTTTAGCATATATAAGACAAGTCGTGTATCTAAATCCGGGTTTTGGTTTTGGGTCATGACAGAATCCATAGCACAATCATCCTGCCAAATCAAAGCTTGGGTTTTGATCATAAATCTGACTTTTCTTGGTTCTCCTATAAATTGACTAGAAAGCATCTAACATTCTCAGGCATTAATTGGTTTTGCTTTTAACTACAAGTTGAAGCCACTTTTGTTGTACTGTACTAGAAAGCTGTTAGGTCAAGTGCACTGCTTTCTCTCTCTTATGATTGAGGCCCGGCTACCTCTAATTAGCCAGAAAATTGTTCTGTATACAACATCAGATATGGGTGGGATTCGTAGTTTCTTTATTTAATAAAAAATTTTCCATTTGGTGGTAGAGAAAGGGGGAAGTTTTTTTTCATTATGGATTTTTGAACGGGGCAAATATTTCATGAAATCAGTGTTTATGGGTAAGAACACGGTGCAGTGGTTGATGAACAATATTGAGCACACCATTTTTGGGGTCAATCCCAAGAAATTCTTTACATTTAGACAAGGAGATACCGCATACACGTTGCAAAGGTGCTCTAATTCCTTTGGTCAATACTTATCATTAACTAAACTTAAAGTGGGCGGGCTAAGGAGGTCTATCTTCATCCCTGAATGTAAGGCCAAGTGTGGTTGGAAGTTTTTTGGGCTTGAACTAAGAAAATTGTTGGAAACCAATCAATATGCCTTGGGGAGGTCGGGCTATGAAAAAGCTATTGCCCAGAAGTATAAGCAAATTCCAGAATCCCAAACCTCTCAGTCTTTTGTTGAGACCGTTAAGGGGCATGAGAAATCAAGTGGTTTGGAGCATTCATGTCGGCCTACTGTCATTAACAATGGTAAGAACCAATTAGGGGACAAGGACTTAGTGAAGCCAAACAATCCAAAGCCTGCTAAGGCGGTGGTGGTTGATAATTCTGGTGTTAAACCCAGTCCAACAGTCGTGAGAGATAGGGATGGGAGGGACCGGCGCATTAATTTGAGCACTAATTTGGGTAAGAAAATTACGAAAGGAATTTCAAAAAGATTTCTCTTAAGGCTTTCAAATTTCAAGCGATATTGATATTGGGAAGTTGCGAGAAATTAGGATTGGATAGGGAAAGAATTGATTGTGAAGGTAGTTGAGGAAGGAAAAAGGCAGGTATTATGGGAGGAAAATAAATTTGGGTCCAGGGGTGTGCAGCCAACCTGCCAAAGCCAACCTGATCCAACCTAGCCTGCCAGGTTGGGTCGGTTTTTAGGGGTTAGTGGGTTGGGTTGTAAATTTTTTTTATTTTTTTTCTTTTTGTATAGCAGGTTAGATTGGGTTCAGGCATAAGATTCACTAACCTGCCTAACCCGACTCAACTCACCTATATTTAATATATATTTATATTTTAAAAAATATAATCAATATATATTTAAAAATATATAATACAATTTTGTTATTTATTTTTTTGCCCCTCTTCCTCTCTACCGCCACTACCACTCCTATTTTGAATCATAAATAAAATTCAATCCCTAAGTTCTCCTCATATAGTTTGTGTTGGTTTGGTGTTATGCTCAAGATTATTTAGATATAAATTTGCTCTTATTTGTGGTCATAGTATTCTAATGCTTAATTTAATAATAATAATAATAATAATAATAATAATAATAATAATAATTAATAATAATAATAATAATTATTATTATTATTATTATTATTATTATTAAAAAAAATGTCCAACCCATAGGTTCATACCCAATGGTCCAACCCGATCCACGTGGATTGGGTATGGACCCTTGTGATGGGATGGGATGGGATGGGTTGGGTTGGATTTTTTGTACCCCACCATAGTGGGTCGAGTTTAAAAAACCTCTCAACCCAACTCATGCACACCTGTAGTTGGGTCAAGAATTTTATATGGGTTACACATGAGACTCCTAGCCTAAGTGTGGATGGGCTTCAGGAGAGTTTGGGTCCAAGCTTAAAGGTAAATGGGTCCAATTTGGACTTGGGTTCAAGTTGAACCAAATGAAATATGGGAAAACCAAACATGGCCCACTATTCTTAGGCCCAAGCTCTTTTGTATTTGGAGAGAGTTGTATAGCTCACGCATGTAGCGCTCCAGTATCTTTGGTCTCATCTTTTAACTGGTGTCACAGCCTCTTTGACCTCTTTTTTTTCTATGAGGTGAGGAATGGGGATGATTTTGAACAATCCAAAGTTGCGTCTCTAATCTCTGAGTTGAGTAAGATTCGATTGGAGAGATCTGTGATGATGACTCCAACGCAGTGGCCACAAAGTGATCTCTTCGGGAGGTCCAATTCCATATTTAGTATTGGTTGAGAGCGAATTGATTGGTGAGGGGTGTTGAGAACTCAACATATTTTAGCGAGTTGGTGTTGGGTGATGATGGGGAGAAGAGCCTTGTGTTAGGATCAGATATGGATGAAAATTCTTTCGATTGTGTAACCCTTTGATGACAATTATTTATGTAAAGTTATAATTTATAACTATGTTTTTGTTGGCATTAATTCCGTGTCAAATTTGATTGTATTTTGTTCAATCATTCCTCTATATGTTTGTGGGATTTAATGTAAAGGTTGAGTGTGAGAGTTTGGTAAAGAATTGTGAAGACATTGAAGTTCGCGACTAGCTCGCGAGTGGACAACCCGCAAAAAGCCACGTGAGTAGTACATGCTGGAAGCTGAATAGACTTATAGCAGGCTAGTTTTCACAAGTCACTTCGCGACTTGGCCAACTCACGAGTGACCCATGAAACTCTCCGCGTGGATGTTTTTAATTGTGCTTTCCTCATCTCTTTACCCTCACTATATAAGCCCATATTACCCACGAAATTGTAAGGAAACTTTCAGAGAGAAAACCCTAGCAATACACTTGAGGGTTAAAGATTGTAATCCCACAATCACTTTCACAATTTCTCTTAGTTTTCCTCTACTCTTACCTCTCCAACTACAAATTATTGAAAGGTTCTTAACCTAAACACTTACCTCACCCAATCTGAGTGTTGAGAGAAGTTTTGGTGAATGTGGGAAACATTGGAAGAAGCCATTAATTGGTGGATGCAATTTGGAGCTTAATTTTAGGATTTTGATAACTAGTGAAGACAAGACTCATTGAAGTCTGTTGGGAGCTAAAGCTCGGAGGGTTCAAGTACATTGAGTAGATTAGGCTTGGGGGGTCTTTTTGATATCCTTGTACTCCAACTTTATTCACTAGTTGATCATTTCGGCTTGGAGGGCTATAGAGAGGTTTTTCGCCGAATACTTCGATTATCTCTTTGATAATATGTCTCAATGTTATCTCGTTTGCATCTTTCTTCCCTTACTATTTATGTTTTATACTTATTGTTTATTGTATATGCATATGCTTTAAAGTAGTTCTAGCCTTATTGCGTTATACTTACTCTTATTCCGCACATAGTTAAGTAAGGTAAAAGCAATCTAGCCTTTTGTTTAAAATGGAAAGTCTAAACAAACAATAGTGTTTTAAACTAGTTGAGCTTTCAATTTAGATATGATCCAATGGATATTACCTTGCCATATTTCAGACCATTTTCCATCCTTTTGGAGGTAGGGGGCAAGGCAAGGGGCAAAAGTCCATTCAGGTTTGAAAACACGTGGTTGAAGATAGATGGCTTCTCAGATATAGTTCAATCTTGGTGGAATTGGCACTCTTTCGTTGATACACCTAGTTTTGTGCTCGCAAAAAAATTGAAGGTTTTGAAAAAAGATATTATACATTGGAATCGTAGAGAGTTTGGACATGTGGGTATTAACAATAAAAAACTACTAGAGGAACTAAAGAGGTTAGATGCTAAAGAAGGAGACTTTGGACACAGATGTGGAAAAATGTGAACATGTTGAAGTAAGGTCCTATGTAGAGCATCTTCTTTCCTTGGAAGAAATATTATGGAGACAGAAATCACAAATGTTGTGCATCAAGGAAGGAGAAAATAATACTAAGTTCTTTCACAAGATGACTAATTCTCATAAAAGGTATAATTATCTAGGTATTTTAAAGGTGGATGGGATGATATATGAGGAGTCAAAGGTGGTTGCCCAAGTAGTACAGTTTTATAATAAAAAAAAAATTTGTATCAGGAGACAGAAGAGTGAAGACCTTTCGTGGAGGGTTTGGAGTTTGATTAAATTGGGGGGAACAAAGAGGGAATGTCTTGAAAGGAAGTTTGAGAAGGATGAGATCCTTTAGGTTGTTAGAGATATGGAAAGGGATAGAGATCCAGGTCCAAATGGCTTCTTTATGCCCCTTTTTCATCATTGTTGGAGAGTTGTGAAAAAAGATGTTTTAGCCATTTTCGAGGAGTTTTATCAATATAGTAAGTTTCAAAAATCTTTCAATGCTACTTTCATTGCTTCAATCCCCAAAAGAAACAATGCCTCCAAAATTAGAGATTTTCGGCCTACTAGTTTAGTGGGGAGTGTGTACAAAATCTTAGCTAAGGCTTTGGCAAATCATTTGAGAGGGGTTTTGGATCAATTGATATGTGAGTCTTAGAATAGCTTTGTGGGCAGAAGACAAATACTTGATTCAATCCTTATTGCCAATGAATGTGTGGATAGTCAAGTGAAGAGTAAGGTTCCAAGGGTTATTTGTAAACTAGATGTTGATAAAGCATACGATCATGTGAATTGGGAGGCACTCCTAGATCTATTGAAGAGAATGGCATTTGGGGAGAAATGGTGTAAATGGGTCCGCACTTGTATATCCACAGTTCAATTTTCTGTTTTGGTAAATCGGTCTCTAGCTGATTTCTTTGGAAGTTCAAGGGGTTTGAGACAAAGGGATCTCTTATCTCCTATGTTGTTTTTAATTATGACAGAGGTTTTTAGTAGGATGTTGAAAAGAGTGGAGGGGGCTGGTTTAATTAGTAGTTTCAAGGCTGATGGTAGGCGGGGTGATGGGATATGTGTTTCACATCTTTGATTTGTAGACGATAGAATTCTTTTCTATGATGCAAAAGTGGAGCTGATCCTCCATATATAGATACTAGTACTATGTTTTCAAGCTATGACCAGCTTGAAGGTTAATGTGCTTAAAAGTGAAATGGTTCCTATTGCAGAGGTTGATAATGTGCATGCTTTGGTAGAGATTTTGGGATGTAAGGTTGGGACTTCGCCTATGTCTTATCTTGGCTTGCCTTTGGGTGCTTCTCTTAAGTATACTTCTTTTTGGAATCCTATCTTTGAGATATTTGAGACAAAATTGGCAGGGTGAAAAAAGCTATATTTGTCCAAAGGTGGTAGATTGATGTTGCTTAAGTACGTTATCCAGTCTTCCTACCTATTATTTATCGCTTTTCACCATTCCTACTCATATGGCTAAAAAGATTGAGAAGATGCAAAGAGATTTTCTTTGGGGAGGTATGGGGTTAGTCCAAGTAACATTTGGTAAGATGGGATAACTTTTTCCCTATAAGGCTAATGGTGGTTTGGGAATAAGGAAGCTAACTACATTCAATAAAGTCTTATTAGGGAAATGGCTTTGGAGTTTTGGGTTTGAGGAGACAAGACTTTGGAGGAGGGTTATGAAGTTTGGAGAAGCACGGGGGATGGACCTCTAAATTGGGTAGGGGTGTACATGGTTGCGGTTTGTGGAGAGAGTTGTATGGGTTGGGAGGCATTTTGACAAAATACTTGGCTTGAGATTGGGGTGGAGAATAAAGTGAGATTTTGGCAAGATAGTTGGTGTGGGGATCAACCTCTTCAAGTGACTTCACCGATTTCATATGAAATTTCCATTAATAAAGAGGCTTATGTAGAGGCTTCATTGACAAGACAGGGGGTGGGGAAGAAGAGGACTTGGAATGTTTGTTTCATTCGAGATCTGAATGACTAGGAATTGGATTAGTGGTGGATTTCCTTCATATGTTGGAATCCAATATACTTTCAAATTAAATTGGGGATCATATGAGGTGGAAATTGAAGAAGAATGGAGGATTTGATATCCGTTCGCATTTTAATAAGCTGTAAGGCTCCCTCTCCAATGTCTTCCCTTGGAAAGGTATTTGGAGAGTTAAGGCCCCTTAGCGAGTTTTTTTTCTTGTTTGGACTGCCACTTGGGATAAAATTCTCACGAGTGACAATTTACGAGGTAAGGGTCTTGCTTTTGTTGACTGGTGTGTCATGTGTACCTGTTGTAGGGAGATTGCAGATCATTTAGTGCTTCATCATGAGAAGGTTCATCAGTTATGGGGTTTTGTCCTTACATCTTTTGTGGTTTCCTGGGTCTTTCCAAGAATGGTACTAGATATTCTTTTTGGCAAGTGGAATTGGTTGGAGAAACATTCGTCAGACATTTGGAATTTAGTTCTGCTATGCTTGATGTGGTGTATATGGAGGAAGCGTAATAGGCGGACATCTGAAGATGTGGATAATTCGGGAGACCAGATGCTTGCTTCTTTTAGTGGTTTTCTGTTTGATCACATCTAGTAAATCCTCCCTTTGTTTATTAGTTCTCTTTTACTTCGTATTTAACTTTCTTTTCTTTTTCTTTTTTTAATCTTTGTACTTTGTGTCCACTTGTATTTTTTTGCACAGTGGCTTCATATATACAGACTTTTCTTACTTATCAAAAAACAAATTCAGGCATTAATTCTTAATTTATAACTCGATAAGTTTATCATATAAGAATATAAATTATGAATTACAAATCAGGATGTCATCTGCAAAGAAAAAATCCATAGCCTAAAGTAACTAAATTATGCAAGAGGATCATTAGCTATAGAACTAACTTGTCAACTTATTCAATCTAATGACACGAAACCAATGGCACTCATTAGGAATTGATTTAGGGAAAGATTTTGCTGCATATTTGTATGCAGCAATTGCTGCAAAATGGGTTATGTGGCAGCAAAAAGAAAGCTACATGTGTCCAAGGGTCATGTGCAATGCACATGATCAAGTGGACCATTAGACACTTGTTACTTTCTTACCTTTCCCATTAATTTATATCCTTTAACGCTAAGAAATAAGGCTAGTTAAGACAATAACATTATATCTTAACTTCAAATTTTCAACTATGAGAAAGTCAGTGTTTTTTTTTTTTTTTTAATGGTAGAAAATTGATAATGTTCTTTGGAAAAAAGAAATACTAAAAAAATGCTCAGACCTGCAGAAACACAATCAATTAGCAAAATACCTGCATAACATATTGCCCTGCATATGTCCCTGTTATAGTAGAACTCTGACCCGATGCCAGCAAAGCAATTGCAAAAAGTTTCGAACTCCAACTACCTAAGACATTCTGTAAAAAATAATAAAATCACAACCAGAAAGCATTTGGATGATTAGGACATTCATTAAACAATGTGAAATAAATTATGAACTGCATAAAATATTAGCATTTGTTTTGCCAGAACAGAAAAAAACGATTGGAACAATCGTAAATTTGGCAACCACGTACTTCTAATAAAAAAGAGGCCTTGTTCAGGTCCAAGTTCCCACAGCTGTTTTGATCTTCAGCACTCAAATGTGAGGAATTACAAACTGTGCCACTTACAGAAATAACGGATATATTAATGAGGAAAGCCACCATTAGTGCAAAGGCACTTTCTATTAGATAGAATCTGCAAGCCTCCTGTGAAATATTATGCCATCAGTTGCTGCTCGACCGTATTTCCAGAATACTCTTTTCAGGAAACAAATGATGCATACAGTGAAGAGTTTGGGGGAAAACAAGACTAAATACCAAAATCTTCAAGATTTGGCAACAGACACAAAGAGAGAAGAAGAATAAAGTTCAAAACTGGTCTGCTAAAGAGAGAATTTTTACTTTGATGCCTTGAGCAGATTGTGGTATCTTCCTAGAAAGCACCAATGCTGAATGGAGGAAGAGATTGTGCCTGCAGCAAAGTACACAAAATAAAAAAGGTGTGGGGCAAGAAATAATGTATAACTTTTGGAAGGCATAAGAAACCTACGGCATAACCATCGCACCAAGGAGTGAAATTGCAAGGCCAGTAGCACCATTTCCTTTGAGATTAGGAACAAAGAGACCATTTACAACTTCAGTAGCAGCTGGCTTTGTATATCCGAGCTCCGCAAAAAAGCATGCAGCAATTGTTAATACAAGAAATGCAATCAAGAATTCAAGTTTCCTAACCTGTAAACAATGAAAAAAATGAAAAATATTATCACAGGGCATGATTTTTTTTTTTATTATTTAAAAGTTACCTGTATCAACATATTCTTGTTAACATATATCTCTTTGGGTCATAAGCATAAGAGATATAGTTATTACTCTTCTTAAATATGATCCAAAAAAAAAACCTTTATAGATAGTAGGAAGCATATAGACTATTGAAAAGCATATCAAGATACCCCGTATTGCTGTAATGCTAGAAGAACCAATGTACTAAGCCCTGTCAGAAGAACACCACACCATAAAGGAATACTGAAGAGCATATTCAATGCAAAAGCTGTACCAATCACTACAACATAAAGGAGAGAGTATGAATCAAATAAATTTGGACAATCAAAATGAAGTATTAATTAGATAAAAGCAGGAATTTTCACACAAAAATTAGATTAGGAGTCCGTTTAGAATCTGCTTATTTTGCTGAAATTGAAAACTTTTTACTAAAAATACTGTAGATAAAGGTAAAAGTTAGCTGAAATAGTACAGTGTGACTCATGAATAGTACCAAAAAGTGCAATGAGACCCATGAATAGTAGCAAAAATAAGCTGAATAGTAAGATACGTTGGCAAAATAATTCATGCCAAATGCACACTAGGAATAAAGGATAAATCATCATGACATAAATAAGCAGATCAAGTGAGAGCTTGTATACAAATGGAAAAGACTCCATGCCGGACTTACTTGAGCTGTGTTTCAATGGTCAACAAGGCAAAAGAACTATCCCAAGAGCCATACATGAAAGTATGCTTTAGAGGGAAATTTGCATGAACTTCAACCAACTCTTTAGGGTCAACGTCATATATCTTGTTTCTCTATTCTACGGTATTGGAAGTCAAGTCTCCAATTTAAATCATAAGCTATTCAATCTTCCAATCTCTCTAGCTCAACCCATTTTCTTTTTGTCAATTTTAAAGATTTATCAACTTTGACAAAACCTCATTTTGAACATATTTTTTCTTTGATAAGCCAATTTGAACAAAATTGCACTCATCTTGTGAAACAAATGATCTTTGTTGCAACAACACTACCCACCTTAGTCCCACTAAAACTTACCACCAATATATTTCCCATGCATTCATCCCAAAATTCTATTCCCATCTCCCTACTCATCTTATCAACCTACAGAATAAAATGAGGCTAGTACTTGTGGTCTCAGACAAAGCTAACCCTTTAATCTGACCATCTAGAGTTAAAAGAGTGCTTCAACTAAGATTCAGGCAAGCGAATATTTAATGTTAGGAATAACTATTAGGTAATCTTAAAACTTCCCATCAATTGCTTTACCCTCTTCAATCATTCAACAAAACTGTAATAACTTTATTCTTTATCGAGCTTCACGAGTCACATCAACCATAAATACCTAATAGAAAATAAGAAAAAAAAAATGGACCTATTCTTGTGGCCTAGTCAATTAGCTGTACATTAAAATTGCTAATGTATTAACTAAAGAAGGTTGAGCATGTTCATTTGTGACAAGTTTATATAAAGATGCCAAGGTGATGGTCTTAAGGTGGCATCTGGTTCAAAGAATCTCAACAAGATTCTCAGGGGTATCACATTCTCATTTTTCATGGGAACATGATTACCACTTTGAATTATTATAATCTGACATTCCCACTGAGTGGGAATGCACAGGGCGGCGGGGGGGTGTTTACATAATGCACACAGACACACACACAGGTATGTGGAGATTCTTGAATTAGTGGAAGTTTTAAATTAGTTAGCTAAAGCTGTAGAACATTCAGAATTAGCCGTTTAATACAGTATAAATTAATAGCATTATATATTTCATATACTGTAGTAATTTTCAAGCAATAAGTAGTACCTTACCTTCAGGAATGTCACATGCAACAACAGCAACTTCGGCAAGAACCCATAGTATGAAGTTTGGGACCTTATTATATTCATTTCTACAATGCTCTGCTAAATGCTTTCCTAAAATTGCAAAACAGCATTGAGAGAAAGACAGCAGATTTGCAGTTAAGTATGAATAGATTGGGATAATACATATAATAAAGTGTAGCTTCACAAATCACATGCCTGTGACAACCCCCAGATTGGCTGCTAGGGATTGAATAATGAGAGCAGCACAAGAAGCCACTAATATGATCCAAAGTAACTAAAAAAAAAATAGCATTGTAATAGTAAATAAATAATTAATTGAAAATAGAGAGAGCTCCCGAATGAAAAGTATATGCTATGGATTTTACCCAAAAAAAATTGCAAGTAAAGCTCTAAGAGTGTATTCTATAAAACAGGCAGGCCAAGACCAAATGAGATACTATGATTTGCACAAGGGTACATGTAAAGAAACTCTAGATGCATGGAACCAATTATACACAGGTCCATCTAAATGAAAATTAATTAAAGATGTAGAAAAAATTTCCTATAACAAGATAGCTGTCATACTTGTCATTGTTAATGTATGACATTGCCAAGGTTGCAAATTTTGAAAGATTCGCATGTGGTTGGCATTGAATTCTAACAAATGTCATTGCGTAAGATTACTTTCTTCTTTAAGAATGCTATCTTCTATTGAATACCAAAGAAAAAGCTTGTATTAAAAAATGAAATACACACCCCATACTTGTATTGTGCTCCTGCTTGTAGATCCGTTTCAACTGTGAGTTAAGAGTAAGATAAAAAGATGGTATATATGTTAGTAAACACATGATTTATGTGGGCACAAAAGGAAATATATATACAATCTTACAATTTCCAGGATCAATATATGCAATAGAAACTAGAAACCCTGGGCCCATGTATGCAAATAAGTTTTTCCAACTTTTCCTCTACAAAAAATAAAAAGATAACATAAGTGGCCATGAATCAATCAATTTTCTATAAAATTTAATACCATCGACAAGAGATCACGTCTTATCATTAAGCAGGAGATGCAAAAAAACAGACCTTCAAAAAGAGAGGAAAAAGTAGAAAAGTACATCAGCTGGCACAATTCATGCAAATCTGAGAGTCAATGGCACTTGAGGCACATTTTGCTCAAACCAAGAGTTAATGGCACTTAATGTTGTCTTACAATCAACATTTACAAAAGATCAACAATGTTTTGGGGAAGCAAATTCCATTTATAGAATAACAAAGTCATTAACCCATTTAAGTGTATTTTTGAACATGCCATTTGTGCATTAATTACCACATGGTCCACATACAAACGGAACTCTAATAAAATACTACATCATCTGTTTGTTCACTACAGCATTTCAACTCCTATACATTGGTATCTTCTGCTCGCTATTGCATCTTGAACAGCCTAAAATAAGCAATCATCACAATCATTGAACCAACCTAAGTGATGCAACAAACTTACAAAGATAAATCTGTAGCATGCAAAACATATATCATGTGCATATTGCAGGGCTTGTTGGCATGATTTTTTCTAGAAGGGGGGGGGGGGGGGGTTGGTCTCCATAATTTATTTTCTTTTGTAGTCCTTAAAAGGATATAATTTTTATTCTTTGTTTGGCCAGATAGGTGTTCTGTTTCTAGGAATCAAAATTATCTGTATCAAGAATTGAAATACGCCCCCTGTTGATGTCACCAATCTATATTATAATACAAGAAAAATAAAATAACCTCTTTTTTTCTGTTTTACCAAAGAAAGTCCCTATCCTTTTTCCATCAAGACCATCACCATGGTCTCAGATTTTTTAAGCCATGAGGTTAATTCAAGTAGTAATATCAGATGGAACTTTGAATTCCATCCCTACCATTTGAACCAAAAAGACAAAATTGACAATTGACTGAGGGTGTCATAATCAACTCTTATTTGTATTAACTTTAATCTTTGACATAATTTTAAGTTTTATCCCACTCTTTCGCAAAACCATTCTCATCTTACAAGTGACAGCATATCTTTCACAGTTAACACACACTTATTGCCCTCCAGTGCCTCTACCCAACCCCCTTTTCTCCTTTCATGCAATTAGTCATCTAAATGACACCAATAGACCAAAATTAATTTTGGACCTGAGGGATTGACTAGGTGAACTGCTAGTTTTTCAAATAGAAGATATCCATCCTAGTCACTAAGGACGCATTTGTCCATAAAGACGTCTAACAGAAGAGTAACTTTCAAACAATTAACCATATTCATTCATCTCGGTCTTTCTCTCATAAGGATTTGTTCAAAAACTTCCAACAAAACATGTGCTTAAGATATCTTTCTAGATTCTATGCAATCTTATAATATAAATTCACCCAACAAAAAACATAATTAAAAAGAAAAGAAACAGAAAGTAGAGCGTTAATCAATATTCAGTTAGCAGTACCTCATCCAAATAAATTATGCAGAAAACAAACATATAACTAAATATTTGACAAGGAACATAATTAAACTCACATCAGGAACAGCGATCCTATCAGCATCTGGGTTCTCAATCAGCGGCGCATTTGAAAAACTCCTATTTCCAGTGCTGGCAATGAACTGTGGCTGCCCTGATGTTGAACCAGTCGCAGCCATTTCTCTCTTCCTCTATACTAATATTATATTATACTACACCATTAGAACCAAAGATAAATAAATAAAGGCAAGCTTGAGTTAGTAATTGATATTCACGTAAAAACTCAATATGTGCACAAATTTAGTACTGAATAAAGGGTAAAAATAAAGAATAAAAACCAGTTTTATTGGTTACCGAAAAGTGAGACACATGGGATGAGAGTGCAAGCTGAACTGTAGGTATTTGACAGAATGTTAGAGTAAAGCAATCTTGTATTTTTTTTTTTATGTTGAACAATCACTTATTACAGATATACACAATCAGATCATACAAGTAATTGAATTTCGAATTGCTACTATGTGTATATGTAACAACGTCACATTCTCTGCACCAAAAATACAAAGAATAAAAAAGAAGAGACTTCAAGATTTTGCAGAACCTCCTCCCTCAAGTAGAAGAAGTTCACGGCACGAATTCAGAGGAAAAATAAAATGTCCTTTTTATATATATTTCTCAAACACGCGCACCCCATCTATGATGCTACAGCTGAGTAGTATAGTTAACTTGTGTTGTGACGATCCACTTGTGACAAACTTGTAACAAAAAAAATTTGACGCTGTGTGAGTGTGACTCTGTCCACCTTTTCTGAAACTCTCAGCTCATACCTGATTGTGAATGATACGACTCATTAATTTCAATCTCTCCCTCTCTCTCTCTCGTGAATAAACGAAGATATCCATTTATAAATGTCACAAGCCTACTTAAAATGCCTACAAAAAGATATTCTCCCTTATTAGTTCATGTCTTGATTTTAAGAAAAAACATTAGTTTATGTCTTTAAAATAAATTATCCAAAATTAAAATAAAAAAAATTTATGACACTAGACCAAAAAAAGAGTCTCACTGCACGTGCAAAGTGAATGTGATGAGACTAATATTAATACATCCACCTGGGACCACCTCTCTCTCTCTCTCTCTCTCTCTCTCTCTCTCTGGGTTTTGAATGAATAAATGACAAAATCTATTTATGATGGATGCTAGACATGACAAACAAACCGGATTAATTGAGTTTGAATTAATAAAAATGTCATCTTAAATGGGTTTTAAAAATAAGTTGGGTCAATTAGGTTACAGATCAAATCAGGTTCAGGTTGACCCATTTTCTCAAATGAAAAATAAATAAATAAACATGCATTTGTCACTTTTTAACATATAAATAAAATAGTATTAGTGTAGTGATCATAAGCTTCTTTCTTCAAAGAAGCCAATTTGGCCTCAGATGCCCCAAGATTTTTGTTGTTCACTTGTGTTTTATTTGCTATCATATATATGGACACAATAAGAGATTGTGTTGATAATTAAATTTAACTAATGGTTATGTCTATAAATGCAATAAAAAGTAACTTTTTAAAATTATAATTAAATTCAACTATGTAGTTCATTGGTCATTACAATCCCATAGATGAATTTAAATATTTCGTTGGATTTAACTGAGAAAATAACGAATTAGGGATATTTATTCATTGGCGTCTTCTCTCTCTCATGGTAAGTTTTCTCACTTTTTCTCTCTTCCCTTTGCTTTTTCTCTCCTCACACCCTTACTGTCACTAATTCTGGTCTCTCCTCTTCCCATAGATCTCTCTCTCTAACCATCTCTCTTCTCTCTCTTCTCCATGTTTCTCTTCCCCTCTATAACACAATTCTCTGATTAAAAATCATTCACTGATCGGTCAATAGCTCTGACTTGCAAAGGAGAACAAATTTGCAGCAGTAACTATTTCATTCCATGGGACAATATTAAAACATAGTACCTATATTGCTCTAAATTGCTTTTACATGGGACAATATTTACCGTGGACTAATAATATTGTTATATAATGAATGATAATTTTTTAGGAGAATTGCATTTGTTGGCAAATATTTTTTTTGTTGGCAGATACTATGCAGTGATAGTACATTATGTAAATACATAATTTAGAGTAATATTGAAAATTTGATAACTAATTAATTTTGATTGTATATTTTCAAAATTTTATTATAAAAACCAAATTCATTCTTGGTTTTTTATTTATAATGATTACATTAGTTAGTTTACATAATATACATGTTTTATATTATACAAGAAATATTTTTTTAAAAAATTGCATACCAAACACCAAAATACATTCTTAAGCTCATTTTTAAGATTGTTACCAAACATTGAAAAATAAGATAGTTATCTAGAAAATACTCTTTGGAAAATGAACTATTTTCCAAAAAAGGTTAATGCTAAAACAAACAGAGCGTAAGGGGAAAGTTGGTTGATTTAAAAAATAATGGCAGAATTGTGAACTACTCCAAATATAGAAGAAGAAAAATATTTTTCCACATGTCTTGCAATTATATATATATATCTTAAAAGGAGAAGCAAATACGTGTACCACGCATAGGGTAAAACATTGCTACAAGGAAGTGAATAAATGCGCTAAAGCTTTGATGAGAATCAACAAGCATTCAAGGATCCATTGCATGTTCCAGTTGAGCCTATTACAAGAGCAAGATCCAAGAAGATCCAAGAAGCACTTAATGGGCTGATTCAAGAGATTTAAGCTGATTCTAACGCAGGACATTTCAAGCTTGGCCCAAAGGAAACTGAAAACGTAATAAATTTAATTCAAGCTATTTAGGGCTGATCTAGCTTAATTGCGAGTGATTTATGGCATGAATTAATGGCTGATTGACTTTCCAGCTCTATATCATTTAAGGCATATTTTTTCCTATTTTGGATATGCTAATTTCAAACCAAATCAACTTTTATTTAGGGTTTTATTATTTAGTACATTTTTTAGGTATTTTCCTTATTTTTAGGTCAAATTTGATTCCTGATATGGTAAGGTATCAATTAGGAGTTATTTTAAAATATATTTTCTTGTCTGTCAAGTTTTATGGGGCCCTTAAATAGACTCTGAAATTTGTAAACGTTTTTCAGAATATTATTGAATAAAAATCAGAAAATGTGAGGCTTTGCTCTCTTTTGGTTCTTCAAGAACTGTGAACTTATCAAGGATTCTTCCTTGTGGCGTTCAAACTTTATACCTTCGGTTCGTGATTCTTTATAACCATTGGGTCAAGGTCAACTTATACCTTTGGTTCGCGTTTCGATTATAAACGTTGGGTTAGGGTTTCTATCATAAATCTGAATTTTAGCTTTCCTAGGTAAATATTCCAATATTGTTTGTTGGGTCTCAAAGCGTGTCGATTGAGGTTTGCATCAAGCTTTAGCTAGGAAATGATCCAGCCAAGTTGATGAACTTGTTAGTTTGTATGGTCCCCTTCGGTCATATGTATTTTATTTTAATCTCAAAAAGGGATATGGCTTATAGACATATATTTTTTGTTTAATATATGATCTATCCTTTACTAAAAAAAAAAAAAGTGCACCTCCTCAAGAATAAAAATTATTGTAGAACCCATAAAAATGTCACTTTCACATGACTCTCAATTTTTTTTTTCACTACTCTTAATGTGCTATGTAGATAGTTTTGATTTTTATGTAGTCCTAAAATTTTTCTAAAAGTGGAAAAAAAAGAAAAATGAACATCTAAAGACACAAAATTTGATATATTTTTTAATATAGCTGAGAACAAAAACTTGTGAAAGCTTGCTATTTCAACATATATAAAAACAATTGCCAATTTTTTTCTTTTGTGCATGTAGCATTATTTGTTATTAAAAGAAAAAAGCTACGTATACATAGGAACCTCTGACTGGGTCCAGGGTAAAATAAAGGATAAGGTGTGAGGAGGGGTCCAGGCATTTGTATTTTGATAGGATGTTGAGAATTTTGTGACGTGGCTGCTCAGGGTACAAAATGGATGACTGAGAATTCGTGGCATCTATATACTGGGAATGTAGTTGTTTGCGTTTGCGTTTGCGTTTGTCTGGCGTATGTTATTTTTTTCCAGAAAAAATGAAAAATATTAACCGTAGGAAAGGAAAAGGAAGAAATAAAATTAAAAAAGACCATATCATATCATATCATTTGTACATCTATATCATATCATATATATATATATATATATATATATATATATATATATATATATATATATATATAACCAAAACTTCTGAAACTCCCATAATTTTTCACATCAGCACATTATCTAAATGAAATTATCATTTTATCTAAATAAACTTATTTTTGTTTAGTCTAAACTTAATAAGGAGTGAAACTCTATCTCTTTAATAAGTCCAACTTAAACTTAAATTCATCATTTTTTAAATCATTTTTTTAAATAAAATTATTTCTGTTTAATCCAAACTTAACAAAGAGTGAAATTCTATCTCTCTAATAAGTCCAACTTAAATTCAAACTCATCACTATCATTTTTTTAAACAAAATTAATTTTGTTTAGCTCAAATTTAATAAAGAGTGAAACTCTATCTTTCTAACAAGTCTAACTTAAACTCAAACTTAAACATTGATAAATAAAAAAATAAAATAAAAAACTTGTTAAATCCTATATTAAGATTATCCTAAACGTGGCTTTATTTGGATAAATATAAAAATCATCAACTATTGATAAAGTTCAACTTCTTTGAATAATAGAACAATTCTACTGAAACTTCTTTAAAAATTAATTTTCGTACATAAACCACCAAACTCTTTTTAGCTGTTTTTTACAAGATAAAGAAACTTGTAATAATTGAAATTATTCTTTTAAATGTAACTCATCTTTCTTTTATATTTCTCTATTGTTTAGTCATATATGTTTTGTTTCAATAATTTCTAAGCAGTAAATCATCTGAATCTTTAATATTTTTTGGAATTTTAGAAGTTTTAATATCTGAAATTTTGAGTTATTTTTTTGCAGTAATTGAAATTTTCTGAAAAATTGTAACACAAATTGAAGTCATACAAGAGCAAATCATACAATGGTGTAGTTTTTTAATCAATTTAAGATTTTATAAAATTATTTTAGTTTACCTCACAAATATGTAAGTTCCCTTGCATAGTATGCTATATAATAAAAGTTGTGCTTAAATGTCGTGGTTGCGCAAAGTGGCTTTACCATATTGTAGAAATTTTTTTTGATTTATCAATATTGCATAATTTTATTTAGATTTAAAATAATAAGACACGTTAAAAAAAAAAAAAACCTTAGAAACATGGATAAGTTAACTAATTTACTTAGATTAGGATTGTGTAACCATTAGTATTTTATTTAAAATTTAAAATTATAGATAAAAAATAATTTTATAAAAAAATACACGCTATTTTTTTTTTTTGGATAGAAACATTTTTTAACAATATATAATTGATTAGAATTTCACATAGGATAGGTGTTTTTTTTTTTAATTCCAAACCATCTAATAATTTCTCTTATAATTTAACTTCATTATAATTTGAAATTCTATGTCTAATAGAACTCTCCCAAGTCCTAACTTCCAAGTTTTTTGGATAAACATGCATCCTAAGTGATGAGTTTTACGTTTTTTTTAAACGTTAATTGTGATAATTTTTTTTTCATACACATATTTTTCCTAATAATTCTATTTTTCTTATAATTCCTAAATTGATTAGAAATCTAACATCTTCACATTTGAAAATTCTCTATGTGGGGGGTAAAAATGCTTAAATGCACATTTGGGCCTGGTTTGTTGGTATAAGTCTGTTCAATTAGAGTCTTCGAAACTCACAGGTCAGTTCGCGCTACAAGGGGCAGAGGAATTGTCCGAGGAGGAGTATCTCCTCGGACAGGCACAGTAAAGGCCATGGGACGTGCTAAAGGATTTATAGACAGAATTCTGGAAGATCTGTTGGGTAAAGGCGTGATCCAAGCACTCTTTAGAAGGAGGAACGTGTGAGAAATATCTGAGGAAAAAAGCTGTTACCACCGCATTAAAGGCCCTGCATCTACCTCCTTGGCCGCATTAATGGAGAAATGATCTCTGAACAGTAATATTCAGCCTTCCAGCTATTATTTGAAGACTTCAAGAAGGTGGTGGATGGGATAAGTATCTAAGAGGAAAATCTGTGCTACACGTGGGAGAAAAAGAAGAGAAGAAGAGGGATATAAGAGGACATGAGCGGTATGAAGAAGAGGAAGGAGGAAAAACTAAAAGACCAATTGTAATCTTTTGCTTAGAGAGAAAGGCAATACAAGTGGTCCTCAGCTTACGTCCGAGGAGAGTTTTTTGTCATATTCATCTATTACTTGCATAGATTGCGACATTCTAGCCTGTTTATCAACTCTCCAATATCCTTAACCTAGATTTCAAACCCATACTCTATAAATTTCATTGTATAAGACTCTTTGGGCCTGGGTCCATCTAGGGATTGGATCGGGTACAAATTGTGCACCTACAATTGGTGCCGTCTGTGGGAATCTAGTGTTGAAAGAATTGGAACATCATGGCAGGCTTAGGTTCGCATCATGCAGAGTCTTAGGGGTCCCAGTGCGAAGATCATTTTGAGCGTCTTGAACGTCGGAGGGATTGAGAGGGAAATGTGCATACAGTACACCCTGATGCAAGCCATTCGTGTGGTGGAAGCAGGGCCACCCATGAGGATGATGCCAAGGCCATGTAGAGGGAGATTGACCACCTTAAGAAAAAGCTATTCCGTGTCAGACGAAGGTGGGTTTCACCTCCGTCCAATCCTTCCTTTGGGGGTCCCAAGGAAGCAGTTACAGTCCAAGGTCCAGGACTTCACCTAGCGAAACCTTCTCTTACGAGAAGGATGAGTTTCCAAGTCGTAAGCATAAGAAGTTTCCCTCCAGGGGCTTGGGAAACGATACTATGAGCCGAGCGTTGCACCAATACTCCAAGTCACCCTTCTCATGCAGGATCGAGAAGGGAAGGCTCCCACGGTGGTTCACTCAGCCCACCTTCACCATTTATAATGGCAGGACAGACCTAGTCGAACACGTGAGCCATTTTAATCAGAGGATGGCGGTACATTCTCAGAACGAAACCTTGGTGTGCAAAGTCTTTCCCTCAAGCCTAGGACATGTTGCTATGAGATGGTTTAACGGACTAAAGCCGAGGTTTGTCGATTCTTTCATGGAACTCATTAGGGCATTCGCGTCTCGATTCATTACATGCAGCAGAGTCCCTCGGCCTTTGGACTCATTGTTATCCATGGCCATGAGGGAGGGTGAGACTTTGAAAGCATATTCTGATAGATACTGGGAAATGTTTAATGAAATCGACGGTGATTTTGACGAAGTGGCGATTAACACTTTCAAAGTAGGCCTCCCAACTGATCACGATTTAAGGAAATCTCTGACCAAAAAGCCCGTGCGGAGTGTATGTTGCCTCATGGATCGCATCAACGAGTACAAAAGGGTTGAGGAAAATCAACAATAAGGTAAGGGTAAGGCGAAGGTTATCCCTCAAGAGAGAAGGGATTTCATGTCGGACAAGTACCATAATAATAAGCCGATGAGAGATTTCTCTGGGCAATCTGATTCAGCCACTCCTCAAGTAGTTAATACCGTATTCCGAGAACCAGTGCACCAATTGCTGGAGAAAGTCCGCAAGGAACCCTACTTCAAGTGGCCCAGTAAGATGGCGGGTGACTCTACGAAACGGAATCAGAACCTCTTTTGCCAGTATCATCTGGATGTGGGTCATACTACTGAGAATTTTCGGATCCTTTGGAACCATTTAGAGCTGCTTGTTAGAGAGGGAAAATTGAAGCAGCACCTGTATCAACCCAACGGACAAGGAAATCATTCGGGTTCAAATAATCAGAAGAACAACTCATCTCGGTCGCCCTTGGGAACGATTGATGTCATCTTCACTGCACTTGGCAGGATCGGTTCCTGTCCTACAAGGGTGATGGCAGTGTCACATTCCCAGGCCGAGGAGTCTGACTCGAGGCCGAAAAGGATCAAAGGGAGTACGCCTATTTTGGGATTCTCTGATGAGGATAAGGTTGGGACTATTCAACCACATGATGATGCCTTGGTGGTCACATTGAGGATATGGAATTATGACGTCAAGAGGGTGATGGTCGATCAGGGTAGCGGTGCAGATATTATGTACCTTGACTTATTTAAGGGGCTTAAGTTAGAGCTAGAGGATCTCAGTCCTTATGATTCGCTGTTGATAAGCTTTGAATGGAAGGCTGTCATACCAAAGGGACAAATTCGTTTGCTCGTACAGTCGGGCCCGAAAACGGTCGATGTAGATTTTATTGTGGTTGACGCATATTCTCCATACACGGCCATCGTCGCCAGGCCTTGGCTGCATGCTTTGGGTGCTGTCTCCTTGACTTTACATGTTAAAGTGAAATTTCCCTTGAGTGGATTGATTGAAGAAATTCTTGGGAGCCAATCAGTAGCAATGCAATGCAATGCATATCGGCTGCAATGCTGCATCAAGCCGAATCAGAATCCTCGACCTCGGTTGTGGAAGACTTATAGCAATTAACAACTCTGGATGCGCCCGGTGTAGTGACAGTAGAGGAGGCCACGTGTGAAGAGTTGGAAAGATTTCTCATAAATGATGACCTCGAAAGGTTCTTTCAAGTTGGGATATGGCTACCACACCAAGAGAAGATGGAATTGGTGATTTTTTCGAAAAACAATATCGATGTTTTTGCATGGGATCCCTATGAGGCTCCGGGGGTTAACCCAAGTTTCATTTGCCATCATTTGAACGTCAATCTTGCCGTTATTCCTAGGAGGCAACCACCTCGGCGTTCTTCTAAAGAACATGCCGAGGCCGTTAAGGAAGAGGTACTCAAGCTCAAAAGGACTAGGGCTATTAAAGAAGTTTTCTACCCAGAATGGTTGGCACACACTGTCGTAGTAAAAAAGAAGAGTGGAAAGTAGAGAGTATGTGTGGACTTCACAGACCTGAACAAAGCCTGTCCAAAAGACTCGTTCCCGATGCCTCGCATCGATCAGCTGGTGGATGCTATGGTTGGGCATCCTCGGATGAGTTTTTTGGATGCCTTCCAAGGTTATCACCAAATACCTTTGGCGTTGGGTGATCAAGGAAAGACTGCCTTCATTACTCGTACAGGGAATTATCACTATAAAGTGATGCCATTCGGTTTGAAAAATGCAGGGGCTACTTACCAAAGGATGATGACCAGGATGTTCGATTCAAAGCTTGGGAAAACCATTGAGGTATATGTGGATGATATGGTAGTGAAGAGTAAGACAGTACCTATGCATGTGAAAGATTTGGACGACACCTTTCAAACACTTAGGAAGTACAAGCTGCACCTTAACGCCTCAAAGTATTCTTTTGGGGTGGGCTTCGGAAAGTACCTAGGCTACATGGTGACTCATAGAGGAATATAGGTAAATCCGGCACAAGTCAGAGCCATTCAAGGCTTGCAACCACTTCGGAATCCGAAGGAAGTTCAGAAATTGACCGAGATGACTGCTGCTCTCAGCAGATTTATCTCTCAGTCCGCTGATAGGTGTAGACCTTTTTTCCAATTGTTAAATAAGTGGAAAGGATTCCAATGGTCCGAGGAGTGCGCTTTAGCTTTTCAGCAACTTAAGGAATATCTTTCCCGGCCACCCATCATGTCTCGGTCGGAGGTCGATGAAATCCTGTTTGCATACCTAGCTGTAGCTATCCATGCAGTCAGCTTGGTTCTGATAAGGGACGACGGTGGAGTACAAAGACCGACTTATTATGTTAGCAAATCTTTGAATGAAGCTGAGGTGCGTTATTTGCCTTTGGAGAAGGCAATTTTAGCCGTAGTCCATGCTACACGAAAGCTTCCTCACTACTTCCAATCCCACACCGTCGTGGTTTTGACTCAACTGCCTCTCAAGTCAGTATTGCAAAGTACTGACTACTTGGGGAGGGTAGCCAAGTGGGGAACTATTCTGGGAGCTTTCGATATCAAATATATGCCGCACACCTCGGTGAAGGACCAGGTTCTTACTGATTTGGTGGCAGAGTTTGCCGAACCATCGTTAGGAGAAACTGCAAAAGGAGTCGCATATGGATGAAAAATCAGTTGGCATGATCACATGCAAAGGGCCTCCAGTTTGGAAAGCGTATGTTGATAGGGCAGTAAACCAGAGGGGATCAGGCGTTGGACTTGTTTTGGTATCCCCTGAGGGAATTACCTTTGAGAAATCATTGAGATTAGTGTTCCCGACCACTAATAACGAGGCTGAGTATAAAGCTGTCTTAGTCGGTATGGATATGGTCTGGAGAATGGGGGGAAAGGCAGTTCATATGTCCTCGAATTCTCAATTAGTTGTGGGCCAAGTGACGGGGACCATGGAGGCTAGGGATCCAAGAATGCAAGAGTACCTGACCCATGTGAAATGTTTACAATCCAAGTTTGATTCTTTCATCCTTTCGCATGTCTCTAGAAGTGGAAACACGCATGCGGACTCGTTGGCCACTTTGGTGACGTCCTCGGCTCAATGTTTGCCTAGGATTATCCTCGTCGAAGACTTGTTGAAATTGACTTTAACCACCACAAGTGCCGTCCATATC
This sequence comes from Castanea sativa, assembly GCF_040712315.1. Classification (NCBI taxonomy): domain Eukaryota; kingdom Viridiplantae; phylum Streptophyta; class Magnoliopsida; order Fagales; family Fagaceae; genus Castanea; species Castanea sativa. The sequence continues at coordinate 33,030,110 of NC_134017.1, forward strand.
CATCTGATAAGGCTCGGACCTAGCTGGATGGACCTCGTAGTTTCTTTTCTAAAGAGCGACGTTCTGCCTGAGGAGAAGTTTGAAGCAGATAAAATTCGTCGAAAGGCGCCTTGATTCTGGTTGTTCGAGGATCAGAAGCTATATAAATGCTCCTTTTTCGGACCATACCTGCTATGTGTACATCCTGAGGCGACAGAGGCATTTTTGGAAGAATTGCACGAGGGAATTTGTGGAAGCCATACTGAGGGGGAGATTTTTAGCCCATAGAGCTTTGACTCAGGGATATTGGTGGCCCAATATGCAGAGAGAGGCTCAGGACTACGCAAGAAAATGTGACCAGTGCCAGAGGTTTGTTCCCAATATTCATCAGCCTGGTGGTGTCCTTAATCCTTTGTCTAGTCCTTGGTCATTCGCTTAATGGGGACTGGATATAGTTAGGCCTTTTTCGAGAGCTATGGGAAACAAAAGATGGCTATTCGTGGGAACTGATTACTTCACCAAGTGGGTCGAAACTGAGCCTTTATCAAATATTAGGGATATGGACACCAAGAAATTTATCTGGAAGAACATTATCACTAGATTTGGGGTACCTCACACACTTATTTCAAATAATGGCGTGCAATTTGATAGTAAAGCTTTCAGGAAATATTGTAATGACTTGGGCATCACAAATAGATACTCCACTCTAGCTTATCCTTAGGGAAATGGGCAGGCCGAGGCCGTTAACAAAGTTATAGTCAGTGGACTTAAGAAGAGGCTGGATGATGCAAAGGTAGATGGGTAGAGGAATTGCCACATGTTTTGTGAACATATCGGACTACGCCGCGAAGATCCACTAGAGAAACACCATTCTCCATGACTTACGGGGCTGAGGCGGTGATACCTTTGGAATCTAGGTTTCCTACATTAAGGACGAGTTCTTTCATCCCGGGAAATAACGATGGCCTCTTGGAGAAAAGCCTGGATCTGGTTGAGGAACGGCGAGAGGCCGCCATGGTCCAACTGGCTTATTATCAGCAGAAGCTCAAACAAGGATATGATGCTCATGTGAAGTTTAAGGCCACTAGCGCCTGGGGATTTGGTGTTGAGGAAAGTCATGGGTACTTCCAAAAATCCAGCGTGGGGAAAGCTAGCACCAACTTGGGAAGGACCATGCCGAATCATTTCTATAGCGGGCATAAGGTCATATCGCTTAGTTGATCTAGATGAAAAAATTGTACAACGCCCTTGGAATGTAAATAACCTACGAAGGTATTATTATTAATGAAAAGCACTTTTGTCGTTCGTTATTCAAATTATCATTATATAACAGTTCGATTTACTTATTACGAATATCAAACAGAAACTTGGTCATGCATGGTCCTCGGACCACATACTTCGTGGAAATTGATATCTTATTGATTGTTAAACAGAACCTTAGTTATGTCGGGTTTTCGGACCTTCTACTTGGGGAAAATTAACATTTCAATTCGCTATTTCTAAATATCAAACAAAAACTTGGTCATGCATGGTCCTCGGACCACATACCTCGTGGAAATTGGTAATTTATTGAGTGTTAAACTACCTTAGTTATGTCAGGTCCTCGGATCTTCTACTTTGGAGAAACTAACATTTCAATTCGCTATTACTGAATATCAAACAGAAACTTAGTCATGCATGGTCCTCGGACCACATACCTCGTGGAAATTGATATCCTATTGACTGTTAAACAGAACCTTAGTTATGTCGGGTCCTCAGACCCTCTACTTCGGGGAAATTAGCAGAAACCATATCTCATAAGTGTTGATGAGCCACAGTAAGTTTGATGGATTGCTTTACTCCGCAGTTAAGCGTGTTTGGGCGAGAGTAGTACTAGGATGGGTGACCTCCTGGGAAGTCCTCGTGTTGCACCCCTTTCTTTTTCATCGCGTTTTATTTTATATCTCCCGTCGGGATTATCGTTCACGTCGGTCCAGGACGCTCGCTTCGCGGGCTTGGTCTGCCCCTGGCCAAAAATACGAGGCAACAAAGCGTCGGGGCGGTGTCGATCTCGAAAAATCCGCGGAAGCCCCATCGAGTTGAACCTGTGCATGCGGTGGTGTTAAAGTGCGTCGCTGCATCCGGATCCTTTATAAGAATTAAACGCGCTTATGCTGATGGGTGCGATCATACCAACACTAGTGCACCGGATCCCATCAGAACTCCGCCGTTAAGCGTGTTTGGGCGAGAGTAGTACTAGGATGGGTGACCTCCTGGGAAGTCCTCGTGTTGCACCCCTTTCTTTTTCTTCGCGTTCTGTTTTTATTTCTTCCACCGGGCTTATCGTTCACGTCGGCCCAGGACGCTCGCTTCGCGGGCTTAGTCAGCCCCGGACCAAAAATACGGGCGACAAAGCGTCGGGGCGATGTCGATCTCGAAAAATCCGCGGAAGCCCCTCGGGTTGCACCTGAGTAAGCGGTTGGTAAAAACACAGACGCTGCAAACGGATCCCTTATAAGAATTAAACGCGCTTATGCTGATGGGTGCGATCATACCAACACTAATGCACCGGATCCCATCGAACTCCGCGATTAAGCGTGTTTGGGCGAGAGTAGTACTAGGATGGGTGACCTCCCGGGAAGTCCTCGTGTTGCACCCCTTTCTTTTTCTTCGCGTTCGTTTTTATTTCTTCCGCTCGGCTTATCGTTCACGTCGGCCCAGGACGCTCGCTTCGCGGGCTTAGTCTGCCCCGGACCAAAAATACGGGGCGACAAAGCGTCGGGGCGATGTCGATCTCGAAAAATCCGCGGAAGCCCCTCGTGTTGATCGTGTGTATGCGGTGTTGTTAATGGTCGTCGCTGGATCCGGATCCTTTATAAGAATTAAACGCGCTTATGCTGATGGGTGCGATCATACCAACACTAATGCACCGGATCCCATCGAACTCCGCGATTAAGCGTGTTTGGGCGAGAGTAGTACTAGGATGGGTGACCTCCCGGGAAGTCCTCGTGTTGCACCCCTTTCTTTTTCTTCGCGTTCGTTTTTATTTCTTCCGCCGGGCTTATCGTTCACGTCGGCCCAGACGCTCGCTTCGCGGGCTTAGTCCGCCCCGACCAAAAATACGGGCGACAAAGCGTCGGGGCGATGTCGATCTCGAAAAATCCGCGGAAGCCCCTCGGGTTGCTACGGTGTATGCGGTGGTCTTAAAAAGCGTCGCTGAATCCGGATCCCTTATAAGAATTAAACGCGCTTATGCTGATGGGTGCGATCATACCAACACTAATGCACCGGATCACATCGAACTCCGCAGCTAAGCGTGTTTGGGCGAGAGTAGTACTAGGATGGGTGCCCTACGCGGAAGTCCTCGTGTTGCACCCCTTTCTTTTTCTTCGCGTTCGTTTTTATTTCTTCCGCCGGCTTATCGTTCACGTCGGCCCAGACGCTCGCTTCGCGGGCTTAGTCCGCCCGGACCAAAAATACGGGCGACAAAGCGTCGGGGCGATGTCGATCTCGAAAAATCCGCGGAAGCCCCTCGGGTTGCACCCGTGTATGCGGTGGTGTTAAAGTGCGTCGCTGCATCCGGATCCCTTATAAGAATTAAACGCGCTTATGCTGATGGGTGCGATCATACCAACACTAATGCAACGGATCACATCACAACTCAGCAGAAAACACAGAATCGACGAGAGGAGTACTAGGATGGGTGACCTCCTGGGAAGTCCTCGTGTTGCACCCCTTTCATTTTCTTCGCGTTCGTTTTTATTTCTTCCGCCGGCTTATCGTTCACGTCGGCCCAGACGCTCGCGGCGCGGGCTGAGACCGCCCCGGACCAAACATACGGGGCGACAAAGCGTCGGGGCGATGTCGATCTCGAAAAATCCGCGGAAGCCCCTCGTGTTGCTCGTGTGTGAGTGGTGTTGAGACGTTTGGTCTTCGGATCTGGATCCCTTATAAGAATTAAACGCGCTTATGCTGATGGGTGCGATCATACCAACACTAATGCACCGGATCCCATCAGAACTCCGCAGCTAAGCGTGTTTGGGCGAGAGTAGTCCTAGTACGGGAGACCTCCTGGGAAGTCCTCGTTTTGCACCCCTTTCTTTTTCTTCGCGTTCGTTTTTATTTCTTCCGCCGGCTTATCGTTCACGTCGGCCCAGACGCTCGCTTCGCGGGCTTAGTCCGCCCCGGACCAAAAATACGGGCGACAAAGCGTCGGGGCGATGTCGATCTCGAAAAATCCGCGGAAGCCCCTCGGGTTGCACCTGTGTTTGGGGTGGTGTCATTGTGCGTCGCCGCATCCGGATCCCTTATAAGAATTAAACGCGCTTATGCTGATGGGTGCGATCACACCAACACTAATGCACCGGATCCCATCGAACTCCGCGAGTTAAGCGTGTTTGGGCGAGAGTAGTACTAGGATGGGTGACCTCCCGGGAAGTCCTCGTGTTGCACCCCTTTCTTTTTCTTCGCGTTCGTTTTTATTTCTTCCGCCGGCTTATCGTTCACGTCGGCCCAGACGCTCGCTTCGCGGGCTTAGTCCGCCCCGGACCAAAAATACGGGCGACAAAGCGTCGGGCGATGTTGATCTCGAAAAATCCGCGGAATCCCCTCGGGTTGCACCCGTGTATGCGGTGGTGTTAAAGTGCGTCGCCGCATCCGGATCCCTTATAAGAATTAAACGCGCTTATGCTGATGGGTGCGATCATACCAACACTAATGCACCGTATCCCATCGAACTCCGCGATTAAGCGTGTTTGGGCGAGAGTAGTACTAGGATGGGCGACCTCCCCGGAAGTCCTCGTGTTGCACCCCTTTCTTTATCTTCGCGTTCGTTTTTATTTCTTCCGCCGGCTTATCGTTCACGTCGGCCCAGACGCTCGCTTCGCGGGCTTAGTCCGCCCCGACCAAAAATACGGGCGACAAAGCGTCGGGGCGATGTCGATCTCGAAAAATCCGCGGAAGCCCCTCGGGTTGCACCCGTGTATGCGGTGGTGTTAAAGTGCGTCGCCGCCTCCGGATCCCTTATAAGAATTAAACGCGCTTATGCTGATGGGTGCGATCATACCAACACTAATGCACCGGATCCCATCGAACTCCGCAGCTAAGCGTGTTTGGGCGAGAGTAGTACTAGGATGGGTGACCTCCGGGAAGTCCTCGTGTTGCACCCCTTTCTTTTTCTTCGCGTTCGTTTTTATTTCTTCCGCCGGCTTATCGTTCACGTCGGCCCAGACGCTCGCTTCGCGGGCTTAGTCCGCCCCGACCAAAAATACGGGCGACAAAGCGTCGGGAGATGTCGATCTCGAAAAATCCGCGGAAGCCCCTCGGGTTGCACCTGTGTATGCGGTGGTGTTAAAGTGCGACGCCGCATCCGATTCCTATATAAGAATTAAACGCGCTTATGCTGATGGGTGCGATCATACCAACACTAATGCACCGGATCCCATCGAACTCCGCTCTTAAGCGTGTTTGGGCGAGAGTAGTACTAGGATGGGTGACCTCCAGGGAAGTCCTCGTGTTGCACCCCTTTCTTTTTCTTCGCGTTCGTTTTTATTTCTTCCGCCGGCTTATCGTTCACGTCGGCCCAGACGCTCGCTTCGCGGGCTTAGTCCGCCCCGACCAAAAATACGGGCGACAAAGCGTCGGGCGATGTCGATCTCGAAAAATCCGCGGAAGCCCCTCGGGTTGCACCTGTGTATGCGGTGGTGTTAAAGTGCGTCGCCGCATCCGGATCCCTTATAAGAATTAAACGCGCTTATGCTGATGGGTGCGATCATACCAACACTAATGCACCGGATGCCATCAGAACTCTGCAGCTAAGCGTGTTTGGGCGAGAGTAGTACTAGGATGGGTGACCTCGTGGGAAGTCCTCGTGTAGCAACGCTTTCTTTTTCTTCGCGTTCGTTTTTATTTCTTCCGCCGGCTTATCGTTCACGTCGGCCCAGACGCTCGCTTCGCGGGCTTAGTCCGCCCCGACCAAAAATACGGGCGACAAAGCGTCGGGGCGATGTCGATCTCGAAAAATCCGCGGAAGCCCCTCGGGTTGCACCCGTGTATGCGGTGGTGTTAAAGTGCGTCGCCGCATCCGGATCCCTTATAAGAATTAAACGCGCTTATGCTGATGGGTGCGATCATACCAACACTAATGCACCGGATCCCATCGAACTCCGCAGCTAAGCGTGACTGGGCGAGATTAGTACTAGGATGGGTGACCTCCCGGGATGTCCTCGTGTTGCACCCCTTTCTTTTTCTTCGCGTTCGTTTTTATTTCTTCCGCCGGCTTATCGTTCACGTCGGCCCAGACGCTCGCTTCGCGGGCTTAGTCCGCCCCGGACCAAAAATACGGGCGACAAAGCGTCGGGCGGATGTCGATCTCGAAAAATCCGCGGAAGCCCCTCGGGTTGCACCCGTGTATGCGGTGGTGTTAAAGTGCGTCGCCGCATCCGGATCCCTTATAAGAATTAAACGCGCTTATGCTGATGGGTGCGATCATACCAACACTAATGCACCGGATCCCATCGAACTCCGCAGCTAAGCGTGTTTGGGCGAGAGTAGTACTAGGATGGGTGACCTCCCGGGAAGTCCTCGTGTTGCACCCCTTTCTTTTTCTTCGCGTTCGTTTTTATTTCTTCCGCCGGCTTATCGTTCACGTCGGCCCAGACGCTCGCTTCGCGGGCTTAGTCCGCCCCGGACCAAAAATACGGGCGACAAAGCGTCGGGCGATGTCGATCTCGAAAAATCCGCGGAAGCCCCTCGGGTTGCACCCGTGTATGCGGTGGTGTTAAAGTGCGTCGCCGCATCCGGATCCCTTATAAGAATTAAACGCGCTTATGCTGATGGGTGCGATCATACCAACACTAATGCACCGGATCCCATCGAACTCCGCAGCTAAGCGTGTTTGGGCGAGAGTAGTACTAGGATGGGTGACCTCCCGGGAAGTCCTCGTGTTGCACCCCTTTCTTTTTCTTCGCGTTCGTTTTTATTTCTTCCGCCGGCTTATCGTTCACGTCGGCCCAGACGCTCGCTTCGCGGGCTTAGTCCGCCCCGACCAAAAATACGGGCGACAAAGCGTCGGGAGATGTCGATCTCGAAAAATCCGCGGAAGCCCCTCGGGTTGCACCCGTGTATGCGGTGGTGTTAAAGTGCGTCGCCGCATCCGGATCCCTTATAAGAATTAAACGCGCTTATGCTGATGGGTGCGATCATACCAACACTAATGCACCGGATCCCATAAGAACTCCGCTCTTAAGCGTGTTTGGGCGAGAGTAGTACTAGGATGGGTGACCTCCGGGGTAGTCCTCGTGTTGCACCCCTTTCTTTTTCTTCGCGTTCGTTTTTATTTCTTCCGCCGGCTTATCGTTCACGTCGGCCCAGACGCTCGCTTCGCGGGCTTAGTCCGCCCCGGACCAAAAATACGGGCGACAAAGCGTCGGGCGATGTCGATCTCGAAAAATCCGCGGAAGCCCCTCGGGTTGCACCCGTGTATGCGGTGGTGTTAAAGTGCGTCGCCGCATCCGGATCCCTTATAAGAATTAAACGCGCTTATGCTGATGGGTGCGATCATACCAACACTAATGCACCGGATCCCATCGAACTCCGCGCTAAGCGTGTTTGGGCGAGAGTAGTACTAGGATGGGTGACCTCCCGGGAAGTCCTCGTGTTGCATCGCTTTCTTTTTATTCGCGTTTTATTTTATTTCTTCCGTCGGGCTTATCGTTCACGTCGGCCCAGGACGCTCGCTTCCCAGCCATAGTCTGCCCCGGACAAAAATTACAGGGCGCCAAAGCGTCGGGAGATGTCGTTCACGAAAAATCCGCGAAATCCCCTCAGGTTTCACCTATGTATGTAGTAGTGTTAAAGTGCGTCGCTGCGTCCATATCCTTTATAAGAATTAAACGCTCTTATGCTAATGGGTGCGATCATACCAACACCGATGCGCTGGATACCATCAGAACTCTGTAGTTAAGCGTGTTTGGGCGAGAGTAGTACTAGAATGGGTGACCTCCTGGGAAGTCCTCGTGTTGCACCCCTTTCTTTTTCTTCGCGTCTTATTTCTTCCGCCGGCTTATCGTTCACGTCGGCCCAGACGCTCGCTTCGCGGGCTTAGTCCGCCCCGACCAAAAATACGGGCGACAAAGCGTCGGGCGATGTCGATCTCGAAAATCCGCGGAAGCCCCTCGGGTTGCACCAGTGTATGCGGTGGTGTTAAAGTGCGTCGCCGCATCAGGATCCCTTATAAGAATTAAACGCGCTTATGCTGATGGGTGCGATCATACCAACACTAATGCACCGGATCCCATCGAACTCCGCAGCTAAGCGTGTTTGGGCGAGAGTAGTACTAGGACGGGTGACCTCCCGGGACCTCCTCGTGTTGCACCCCTTTCTTTTTCTTCGCGTTCGTTTTTATTTCTTCCGCCGGCTTATCGTTCACGTCGGCCCAGACGCTCGCTTCGCGGGCTTAGTCTCGCCCCGACCAAAAATACGGGCGACAAAGCGTCGGGCTATGTCGATCTCGAAAAATCCGCGGAAGCCCCTCGGGTTGCACCCGTGTATGCGGTGGTGTTAAAGTGCGTCGCCGCATCCGGATCCCTTATAAGAATTAAACGCGCTTATGCTGATGGGTGCGATCATACCAACACTAATGCACCGGATCCCATCGGAACTCCGCAGTTAAGCGTGTTTGGGCGAGAGTAGTACTAGGATGGGTGACCTCCTGGGAAGTCCTCGTGTTGCACCCCTTTCTTTTGCTTCGCGTTCGTTTTTATTTCTTCCGCCGGCTTATCGTTCACGTCGGCCCAGACGCTCGCTTCGCGGGCTTAGTCCGCCCCGACCAAAAATACGGGCGACAAAGCGTCGGGAGATGTCAATCTCGAAAAATCCGCGAAAGCCCCTCGGGTTGCACCCGTGTATGCGGTGGTGTTAAAGTGCGTCGCCGCATCCGGATCCCTTATAAGAATTAAACGCGCTTATGCTGATGGGTGCGATCATACCAACACTAATGCACCGGATCCCATCGAACTCCGCAGCTTAAGCGTGTTTGGGCGAGAGCAGTACGAGGATGGGTGACCTCCCGGGAAGTCCTCCTGTTGCCCTCCTTTCTTTTTCTTCGCGTTCGTTTTTATTTCTTCCGCCGGCTTATCGTTCACGTCGGCCCAGACGCTCGCTTCGCGGGCTTAGTCCGCCCCGACCAAAAATACGGGCGACAAAGCGTCGGGCGATGTCGATCTCGAAAATCCGCGGAAGCCCCTCGGGTTGCACCCGTGTATGCGGTGGTGTTAAAGTGCGTCGCTGCATCTGGATCCCTTATAAGAATTAAACGCGCTTATGCTGATGGGTGCGATCATACCAACACTAATGCACCGGATCCCATCGAACTCCGCAGCTAAGCGTGTTTGGGCGAGAGTAGTACTAGGATGGGTGACCTCCTGGGAAGTCCTCGTGTTGCACCCCTTTCTTTTTCTTCGCGTTCGTTTTTATTTCTTCCGCCGGCTTATCGTTCACGTCGGCCCAGACGCTCGCTTCGCGGGCTTAGTCCGCCCCGACCAAAAATACGGGCGACAAAGCGTCGGGCGATGTCGATCTCGAAAAATCCGCGGAAGCCCCTCGGGTTGCACCCGTGTATGCGGTGGTGTTAAAGTGCGTCGCCGCATCCGGATCCCTTATAAGAATTAAACGCGCTTATGCTGATGGGTGCGATCATACCAACACTAATGCACCGGATCCCATCGAACTCCGCGCTAAGCGTGTTTGGGCGAGAGTAGGACGAGGATGGGTGACCTCCCGGGACGTCCTCGGGTGGCACCCCTTTCTTTTTCTTCGCGTTCGTTTTTATTTCTTCCGCCGGCTTATCGTTCACGTCGGCCCAGACGCTCGCTTCGCGGGCTTAGTCCGCCCCGACCAAAAATACGGGCGACAAAGCGTCGGGCGATGTCGATCTCGAAAAATCCGCGGAAGCCCCTCGGGTTGCACCCGTGTATGCGGTGGTGTTAAAGTGCGTCGCCGCATCCGGATCCCTTATAAGAATTAAACGCGCTTATGCTGATGGGTGCGATCATACCAACACTAATGCACCGGATCCCATCGAACTCCGCAGCTAAGCGTGTTTGGGCGAGAGTAGTACTAGGATGGGTGACCTCCCGGGAAGTCCTCGTGTTGCACCCCTTTCTTTTTCTTCGCGTTCGTTTTTATTTCTTCCGCCGGCTTATCGTTCACGTCGGCCCAGACGCTCGCTTCGCGGGCTTAGTCCGCCCCGACCAAAAATACGGGCGACAAAGCGTCGGGCGATGTCGATCTCGAAAAATCCGCGGAAGCCCCTCGGGTTGCACCCGTGTATGCGGTGGTGTTAAAGTGCGTCGCCGCATCCGGATCCCTTATAAGAATTAAACGCGCTTATGCTGATGGGTGCGATCAGACCAACACTAATGCACCGGATCCCATCTGAACTCCCTAGCTAAGCGTGTTTGGGCGAGAGTAGTACTAGGATGGGTGACCTCCTGGGAAGTCCTCGTGTTGCACCCCTTTCTATTTCTTCGCGTTCGTTTTTATTTCTTCCGCCGGCTTATCGTTCACGTCGGCCCAGACGCTCGCTTCGCGGGCTTAGTCCGCCCCGACCAAAAATACGGGCGACAAAGCGTCGGGCGATGTCGATCTCGAAAATCCGCGGAAGCCCCTCGGGTTGCACCCGTGTATGCGGTGGTGTTAAAGTGCGACGCCGCATCCGGATCCCTTATAAGAATTAAACGCGCTTATGCTGATGGGTGCGATCATACCAACACTAATGCACCGGATCCCATCGAACTCCGCAGCTAAGCGTGTTTGGGCGAGAGTAGTACTAGGATGGGTGACCTCCTGGGAAGTCCTCGTGTTGCAGCCCTTTCTTTTTCTTCGCGTTCGTTTTTATTTCTTCCGCCGGCTTATCGTTCACGTCGGCCCAGACGCTCGCTTCGCGGGCTTAGTCCGCCCCGACCAAAAATACGGGCGACAAAGCGTCGGGCGATGTCGATCTCGAAAATCCGCGGAAGCCCCTCGGGTTGCACCCGTGTATGCGGTGGTGTTAAAGTGCGTCGCCGCATCCGGATCCCTTATAAGAATTAAACGCGCTTATGCTGATGGGTGCGATCATACCAACACTAATGCACCGGATCCCATCGAACTCCGCGCTTAAGCGTGTTTGGGCGAGAGTAGTACTAGGATGGGTGACCTCCCGGGAAGTCCTCGTGTTGCACCCCTTTCTTTTTCTTCGCGTTCGTTTTTATTTCTTCCGCCGGCTTATCGTTCACGTCGGCCCAGACGCTCGCTTCGCGGGCTTAGTCCGCCCCGACCAAAAATACGGGCGACAAAGCGTCGGGAGATGTCGATCTCGAAAAATCCGCGGAAGCCCCTCGGGTTGCACCCGTGTATGCGGTGGTGTTAAAGTGCGTCGCCGCATCCGGATCCCTTATAAGAATTAAACGCGCTTATGCTGATGGGTGCGATCATACCAACACTAATGCACCGGATCCCATCGAACTCCGCAGCTAAGCGTGTTTGGGCGAGAGTAGTACTAGGATGGGTGACCTCCCGGGAAGTCCTCGTGTTGCACCCCTTTCTTTTTCTTCGCGTTCGTTTTTATTTCTTCCGCCGGCTTATCGTTCACGTCGGCCCAGACGCTCGCTTCGCGGGCTTAGTCCGCCCCGACCAAAAATACGGGCGACAAAGCGTCGGGCGATGTCGATCTCGAAAATCCGCGAAAGCCCCTCGGGTTGCACCAGTGTATGCGGTGGTGATCACGTGAGTCGCAGCATCAGTATCCCTTATAAGAATTAAACGCGCTTATGCTGATGGGTGCGATCGTGCCAACACTAATGCACCGGATCCCATCGAACTCCGCAGCTAAGCGTGTTTGGGCGAGAGTAGTACTAGGATGGGTGACCTCCCGGGAAGTCCTCGTGTTGCACCCCTTTCTTTTTCTTCGCGTTCGTTTTTATTTCTTCCGCCGGCTTATCGTTCACGTCGGCCCAGACGCTCGCTTCGCGGGCTTAGTCCGCCCCGACCAAAAATACGGGCGACAAAGCGTCGGGAGATGTCGATCTCGAAAAATCCGCGGAAGCCCCTCGGGTTGCACCTGTGTATGCGGTGGTGTTAAAGTGCGTCGCCGCATCCGGATCCCTTATAAGAATTAAACGCGCTTATGCTGATGGGTGCGATCACACCAACACTAATGCACCGGATCCCATCGAACTCCGCAGCTAAGCGTGTTTGGGCGAGAGTAGTACTAGGATGGGTGACCTCCGGGAAGTCCTCGTGTTGCACCCCTTTCTTTTTCTTCGCGTTCGTTTTTATTTCTTCCGCCGGCTTATCGTTCACGTCGGCCCAGACGCTCGCTTCGCGGGCTTAGTCCGCCCCGACCAAAAATACGGGCGACAAAGCGTCGGGGGATGTCGATCTCGAAAAATCCGCGGAAGCCCCTCGGGTTGCACCTGTGTATGCGGTGGTGTTAAAGTGCGTTGTTGAATCCGGATCCCTTATAAGAATTAAACGCGCTTATGCTGATGGGTGCAATCATACCAACACCGATGCGCCGGATCCCATTAGAACTCCGCAGTCAAGCGTGTTTCGGCGAGAGTAGTACTAGGATGGGTGACCTCCTGGGAAGTCCTCGTGTAGCATCGCTTTCTTTTTCTTCGCGTTTTATTTTATTTCTTTTTATTTCTTCCGTCAGACTTGTCATTCACGTCGGTCCAAGACGCTCGCTTCGCAAGCTTAGTCCGCCCCGGAAAAAAAATACAAGGCGCCAAAGCGTCGGGCGATGTGGATCTCGAAAAATCCGCGGAAGCCCCTCGGGTTGCACCTGCATAAGTGGTGGTGTTAAAGTGCGTCGCTGCATCTGGATCCTTTATAACAATTAAACGCGCTTATGCTGATGGGTGCAATCATACCGACACCGATGCGCCGGATGCCATTAGAACTCTGCAGTCAAGCGTGTTTGGGCGAGAGTGGTACTTGGATGGGTGACCTCGTGGGAAGTCCTCGTGTAGCAACGCTTTCTTTTTCATCGCGTTTTATTTTATTTCTTTTTATTTCTTCCGTCGGGCTTATCGTTCACGTCGGCCCAGGACGCTCGCTTCGCGGGCTTAGTCTGCCCCGGACCAAAAATACGGGGCGCCAAAGCGTCGAGGCGATGTCGATCTCGAAAAATCCGCGGAAGCCCCTCGGGTTGCACTTGTGTATGCGGTGGTGTTAAAGTGCGTCGCCGCATCCGGATACCTTATAAGAATTAAACGCGCTTATGCTGATGGGTGCGATCATACCAACACTAATGCACCGGATCCCATCAGAACTCCGCAGATAAGCGTGTTTGGGCGAGAGTAGTACTAGGATGGGTGACCTCCTGGGAAGTCCTCGTGTTGCACCCCTTTCTTTTTCTTCGCGTTCGTTTTTATTTCTTCCGCCGGCTTATCGTTCACGTCGGCCCAGACGCTCGCTTCGCGGGCTTAGTCCGCCCCGGACCAAAAATACGGGCGACAAAGCGTCCGGGCGATGTCGATCTCGAAAAATCCGCGGAAGCCCCCCTGGTTGCTCCTGTGTTCGCGGTGGTGTCAAAGTGCGTCGCCGCATCCGGATCCCTTATAAGAATTAAACGCGCTTATGCTGATGGGTGCGATCATACCAACACTAATGCACCGGATCCCATCGAACTCCGCGCTAAGCGTGTTTGGGCGAGAGTAGTACTAGGATGGGTGACCTCCCGGGAAGTCCTCGTGTTGCACCCCTTTCTTTTTCTTCGCGTTCGTTTTTATTTCTTCCGCCGGCTTATCGTTCACGTCGGCCCAGACGCTCGCTTCGCGGGCTTAGTCTGCCCCGGACCAAAAATACGGGGCGACAAAGCGTCGGGGCGATGTCGATCTCGAAAAATCCGCGGAAGCCCCTCGGGTTGCACCCGTGTATGCGGTGGTGTTAAAGTGCGTCGCCGCATCCGGATCCCTTATAAGAATTAAACGCGCTTATGCTGATGGGTGCGATCATACCAACACTAATGCACCGGATCCCATCGAACTCCGCAGCTAAGCGTGTTTGGGCGAGAGTAGTACTAGGATGGGTGACCTCCCGGGAAGTCCTCGTGTTGCACCCCTTTCTTTTTCTTCGCGTTCGTTTTTATTTCTTCCGCCGGCTTATCGTTCACGTCGGCCCAGACGCTCGCTTCGCGGGCTTAGTCCGCCCCGGACCAAAAATACGGGCGACAAAGCGTCGGGGCGATGTCGATCTCGAAAAATCCGCGGAAGCCCCTCGGGTTGCACCCGTGTATGCGGTGGTGTTAAAGTGCGTCGCCGCATCCGGATCCCTTATAAGAATTAAACGCGCTTATGCTGATGGGTGCGATCATACCAACACTAATGCACCGGATCCCATCGAACTCCGCAGCTAAGCGTGTTTGGGCGAGAGTAGTACTAGGATGGGTGACCTCCCGGGAAGTCCTCGTGTTGCACCCCTTTCTTTTTCTTCGCGTTCGTTTTTATTTCTTCCGCCGGCTTATCGTTCACGTCGGCCCAGACGCTCGCTTCGCGGGCTTAGTCCGCCCCGGACCAAAAATACGGGCGACAAAGCGTCGGGCGATGTCGATCTCGAAAAATCCGCGGGAGCCCCTCGGGTTGCACCAGTGTATGCGGTGGTGTTAAAGTGCGTCGCCGCATCCGGATCCCTTATAAGAATTAAACGCGCTTATGCTGATGGGTGCGATCATACCAACACTAATGCACCGGATGCCATCGAACTCCGCAGCTAAGCGTGTTTGGGCGAGAGTAGTACTAGGATGGGTGACCTCCTGGAATTCCTCGTGTTGCACCCCTTTCTTTTTCTTCGCGTTCTTTTTATTTCTTCCGTCGGGCTTATCGTTCAGATCGGCCCAGGATGCTCGGTTAGCGGGCTTAGTCTGCCCCGGACCAAAAAACGGGAAGCCAAAGCGTCGTGGCGATGTCGATCTCAAAAAATAACCAGGAGCCCCTCGGGTTGCACCTGTGTATGCGGTGGTTTTAAAATGCGTCGCTCCTTCCAGATCCTATATAAGAATTATACGCGCTTGTGCTAATGGGTGTGATCATACCAACACTAATGCACCTAATTCCATCAGATCTTCGCAGTTAAGCGTGCTCCGGCGAGAGTAGTAGTTGGATGGGTGACCTCTAGGGAAGTCCTCGTGTAGCATCGCTTTCTTTTTCTTCGCGTTTTATTTTATTTCTTTTTATTTCTTCTGTCAGGCTTATCGTTCACGTCGGCACAAGATGCTCGCTTCGCGGGCTTAGTCTGCCCTGGACCAAAAATACATGGCGCCAAAGCGTCGACGCGATGTCGATCTCGATAAATCTGCGGAAGCCCCTCAGGTTGCACTTGTGTATGCGGTGGTGTTCAAGTGCGTTGCTGCATCCGGATCCTTTATAAGAATTAAACGCGCTTATGCTGATGGATGCCATCATACCAACAACGATGCGCCGGATCCCATCAGAACTCCGCAGTTAAGCGTGTTTGGGCGAGAGTAGTACTAGGATGGGTGACCTCCTGGGAAGTCCTCGTGTTGCACCCCTTTTTTTTTCTTCGCGTTCTGTTTTTATTTCTTCCGCCGGCTTATCGTTCACGTCGGCCCAGGACGCTCGCTTCGCGGGCTTGGTCTGCCCCGACCAAAAATACGGGCGACAAAGCGTCGGGCGATGTCGATCTCGAAAAATCCGCGGAAGCCCCTCGGGTTGCACCTGTGTATGCGGTGGTGTTAAAGTGCGTCGCTGCATCCGGATCCCTTATAAGAATTAAACGCGCTTATGCTGATGGGTGCGATCATACCAACACTAATGCACCGGATCCCATCAGAACTCCGCAGCTAAGCGTGTTTGGGCGAGAGTAGTACTAGGATGGGTGACCTCCTGGGAAGTCCTCGTGTTGCACCCCTTTTTTTTTCTTCGCGTTCTGTTTTTATTTCTTCCGCCGTCTTATCGTTCACGTCGGCCCAGGACGCTCGCTTCGCGGGCTTAGTCTGCCCCGGACCAAAAATACGGGGCGACAAAGCGTCGGGGCGATGTCGATCTCGAAAAATCCGCGGAAGCCCCTCGGGTTGCACCTGTGTATGCGGTGGTGTTAAAGTGCGTCGCTGCATCCGGATCCCTTATAAGAATTAAACGCGCTTATGCTGATGGGTGCGATCATACCAACACTAATGCACCGGATCCCATCAGAACTCCGCAGCTAAGCGTGTTTGGGCGAGAGTAGTACTAGGATGGGTGACCTCCCGGGAAGTCCTCGTGTTGCCCCCCTTTCTTTTTCTTCGCGTTCGTTTTTATTTCTTCCGCCGGCTTATCGTTCACGTCGGCCCAGACGCTCGCTTCGCGGGCTTAGTCCGCCCCGACCAAAAATACGGGCGACAAAGCGTGGGGAGATGTCGATCTCGAAAAATCCGCGGAAGCCCCTCGGGTTGCACCCGTGTATGCGGTGGTGTTAAAGTGCGTCGCCGCATCCGGATCCCTTATAAGAATTAAACGCGCTTATGCTGATGGGTGCGATCATACCAACACTAATGCACCGGATCCCATCGAACTCCGCGTTAAGCGTGTTTGGGCGAGAGTAGTACTAGGATGGGTGACCTCCCGGGAAGTCCTCGTGTTGCACCCCTTTCTTTTTCTTCGCGTTCGTTTTTATTTCTTCCGCCGGGCTTATCGTTCACGTCGGCCCAGACGCTCGCTTCGCGGGCTTAGTCCGCCCCGACCAAAAATACGGGCGACAAAGCGTCGGGGCGATGTCGATCTCGAAAAATCCGCGGAAGCCCCTCGGGTTGCACCTGTGTATGCGGTGGTGTCAAAGTGCGTCGCTGCATCCGGATCCCTTATAAGAATTAAACGCGCTTATGCTGATGGGTGCGATCACACCAACACTAATGCACCGGATCCCATCAGAACTCCGCACTAGAGAGAGAATGGGCGAGAGTAGTACTAGGATGGGTGACCTCCTGGGAAGTCCTCGTGTTGCACCCCTTTCTTTTTCTTCGCGTTCTGTTTTTCTTTCTTCCGCCGGGCTTATCGTTCACGTCGGCCCATGTCGCTCGCTTCGCGGGCTTAGTCTGCCCCGGACCAAAAATACGGGGCGACAAATCGTCTCGGCGATGTCGATCTCGAAAAATCCACGGTAGCCCCTCGGGTTGCACCTGTGTATGCGGTGGTGTTAAAGTGCGTCGCCGCATCCGGATCCTTTATAAGAATTAAACGCGCTTATGCTGATGGGTGCGATCATACCAACACTAATGCGCCGGATGCCATCAGAACTCTGCAGCTAAGCGTGTTTGGGCGAGAGTGGTACTTGGATGGGTGACCTCGTGGGAAGTCCTCGTGTAGAAACGCTTTCTTTTTCATCGCGTTCGTTTTTATTTCTTCCGCCGGGCTTATCGTTCACGTCGGCCCAGACGCTCGCTTCGCGGGCTTAGTCTGCCCCGGACCAAAAATACGGGGCGACAAAGCGTCGGGGCGATGTCGATCTCGAAAAATCCGCGGAAGCCCCTCGGGTTGCACCTGTGTATGCGGTGGTGTTAAAGTGCGTCGCTGCATCCGGATCCCTTATAAGAATTAAACGCGCTTATGCTGATGGGTGCGATCATACCAACACTAATGCACCGGATCCCATCACAAATCCGCTGGAAAGCGTGTTTTCTCGAGAGTAGTACTAGCATGTGTGACATCCTGGGAAGTTCTCGTGTTGCACCCCTTTCTTTTTCTTCGCGTTCGTTTTTATTTCTTCCGCCGGGCTTATCGTTCACGTCGGCCCAGACGCTCGCTTCGCGGGCTTAGTCCGCCCCGGACCAAAAATACGGGCGACAAAGCGTCGGGGCGATGTCGATCTCGAAAAATCCGCGGAAGCCCCTCGGGTTGCAACAGAGAATGCGGTCTTCTTAAACTGCGTCGCTGCATCCGGATCCCTTATAAGAATTAAACGCGCTTATGCTGATGGGTGCGATCATACCAACACTAATGCACCGGATCCCATCGAACTCCGCGTAAGCGTGTTTGGGCGAGAGTAGTACTAGGATGGGTGACCTCCGGGAAGTCCTCGTGTTGCACCCCTTTCTTTTTCTTCGCGTTCGTTTTTATTTCTTCCGCCGGCTTATCGTTCACGTCGGCCCAGACGCTCGCTTCGCGGGCTTAGTCTGCCCCGGACCAAAAATACGGGGCGACAAAGCGTCGGGGCGATGTCGATCTCGAAAAATCCGTGGAAGCCCCTCGGGTTGCACCTGTGTATGCGGTGGCGTTAAAGTGCGTCGCTGCATACGGATCCTTTATAAGAATTAAACGCGCTTATGCTGATGGGTGCGATCATACCAACATCGATGCGCCGGATCCCATCAGAACTCCCCAGCTAAGCGTGTTTGGGCGAGAGTAGTACTAGGATGGGTGACCTCCTGGGAAGTCCTCGTGTTGCCCCCCTTTCTTTTTCTTCGCGTTCTATTTTTATTTCTTCCGTCGGGCTTATCGTTCACGTCGGCCCATACGCTCGCTTCGCGGGCTTAGTCCGCCCGGTCCAAAAATACGGGGCGACAAAGCGTCGGGGCGATGTCGATCTCGAAAAATCCGCGGAAGCCCCTCGGGTTGCTCCTGTTTTTGCGGTGGTGTTAATCTGCGTCGCCTCATCATGTTCCCTTATAAGAATTAAACGCGCTTATGCTGATGGGTGCGATCATACCAACACTAATGCACCGGATCCCATCGAACTCCGCAGCTTAAGCGTGTTTGGGCGAGAGTAGTACTAGGACGGGAGACCTCCTGGGAAGTCCTCGTGTTGCACCCCTTTCTTTTTCTTCGCGTTCTGTTTTTATTTCTTCCGCCGGGCTTATCGTTCACGTCGGCCCAGGACGCGAGCATCGCGCGCCTGGACTCCCCACCAACAAAAATACGGGGCGACAAAGCGTCGGGGCGATGTCGATCTCGAAAAATCCGCGGAAGCCCCTCGGGTTGCACCTGTGTATGCGGTGGTGTTAAAGTGCGTCGCTGCATCCGGATCCCTTATAAGAATTAAACGCGCTTATGCTGATGGGTGCGATCATACCAACACTAATGCACCGGATCCCATCGAACTCCGCGATTAAGCGTGTTTGGGCGAGAGTAGTACTAGGATGGGTGACCTCCCGGGAAGTCCTCGTGTTGCACCCCTTTCTTTTTCTTCGCGTTCGTTTTTATTTCTTCCGCCGGGCTTATCGTTCACGTCGGCCCAGACGCTCGCTTCGCGGGCTTAGTCCGCCCGGACCAAAAATACGGGGCGACAAAGCGTCGGGGCGATGTCGATCTCGAAAAATCCGCGGAAGCCCCTCGGGTTGCAGACGTGTTTGCGGCGGTTTTAAAGTGCGTCGCTGCATCCGGATCCCTTATAAGAATTAAACGCGCTTATGCTGATGGGTGCGATCATACCAACACTAATGCACCGGATCCCATCAGAACTCAGCAGTTAAGAGTGTTTGGGCGAGAGTAGTACTAGGATGGGTGACCTCCTGGGAAGTCCTCGTGTTGCACCCCTTTCTTTTTCTTCGCGTGCTGTTTTTATTTCTTCCGCCGGGCTTATCGTTCACGTCGGCCCAGACGCTCGCTTCGCGGGCTTAGTCCGCCCGGACCAAAAATACGGGGCGACAAAGCGTCGGGGCGATGTCGATCTCGAAAAATCCGCGGAAGCCCCTCGGGTTGCACCAGTGTATGCGGTGGTGTTAAAGTGCGTCGCTGCATCCGGATCCCTTATAAGAATTAAACGCGCTTATGCTGATGGGTGCGATCATACCAACACTAATGCACCGGATCCCACCAGAACTCCGCAGTTAAGCGTGTTTGGGCGAGAGTAGTACTAGGATGGGTGACCTCTTGGGAAGTCCTTGTGTTGCACCCCTTTCTTTTTCTTCGCTTTATTTCTTCCGCCGGGCTTATCGTTCACGTCGGCCCAGGACGCTCGCTTCGCGGGCTTAGTCTGCCCCGGACCAAAAATACGGGGCGACAAAGCGTCGGGGCGATGTCGATCTCGAAAAATCCGCGGAAGCCCCTCGGGTTGCACCTGTGTATGCGGTGGTGTTAAAGTGCGTCGCTGCATCCGGATCCCTTATAAGAATTAAACGCGCTTATGCTGATGGGTGCGATCATACCAACACTAATGCACCGGATCCCATCAGAACTCCGCTGGTAAGCGTGTTTGGGCGAGAGTAGTACTAGGATGGGTGACCTCCTGGGAAGTCCTCGTGTTGCACCCCTTTCTTTTTCTTCGCGTTCTGTTTTTATTTCTTCCGCCGGGCTTATCGTTCACGTCGGCCCAGGACGCTCGCTTCGCGGGCTTAGTCTGCCCCGGACCAAAAATACGGGGCGACAAAGCGTCGGGGCGATGTCGATCTCGAAAAATCCGCGGAAGCCCCTCGGGTTGCACCTGTGTATGCGGTGGTGTTAAAGTGCGTCGCTGCATCCGGATCCCTTATAAGAATTAAACGCGCTTATGCTGATGGGTGCGATCATACCAACACTAATGCACCGGATCCCATCCGAACTCCGCAGTTAAGCGTGTTTGGGCGAGAGTAGTACTAGGATGGGTGACCTCCTGGGAAGTCCTCGTGTTGCAGCCCTTTCTTTTTCATCGCGTTTTATTTTATTTCTTCCGCCGGGCTTATCGTTCACGTCGGCCCAGGACGCTCGCTTCGCGGGCTTAGTCTGCCCCGGACCAAAAATACGGGGCGACAAAGCGTCGGGGCGATGTCGATCTCGAAAAATCCGCGGAAGCCCCTCGGGTTGCACCTGTGTATGCGGTGGTGTTAAAGTGCGTCGCTGCATCCGGATCCCTTATAAGAATTAAACGCGCTTATGCTGATGGGTGCGATCATACCAACACTAATGCACCGGATCCCATCAGAACTCCGCAGTTAAGCGTGTTTGGGCGAGAGTAGTACTAGGATGGGTGACCTCCTGGAATTCCTCGTGTTGCACCCCTTTCTTTTTCTTCGCGTTCTGTTTTTATTTCTTCCGCCGGGCTTATCGTTCACGTCGGCCCAGGACGCTCGCTTCGCGGGCTTAGTTTTCCGGGACCAAAAATACGGGGCGACAAAGCGTCGGGGCGATGTCGATCTCGAAAAATCCGCGGAAGCCCCTCGGGTTGCACCGGTGTATGCGGTGGTGTTAAAGTGCGTCGCTGCATCCGGATCCCTTATAAGAATTAAACGCGCTTATGCTGATGGGTGCGATCATACCAACACTAATGCACCGGATCCCATCCGAACTCCGCAGTTAAGCGTGTTTGGGCGAGAGTAGTACTAGGATGGGTGACCTCCTGGGAAGTCCTCGTGTTGCACCCCTTTCTTTTTCTTCGCGTTCGGTATTTATTTCTTCCGCCGGGCTTATCGTTCACGTCGGCCCAGGACGCTCGCTTCGCGGGCTTAGTCTGCCCGGACCAAAAATACGGGGCGACAAAGCGTCGGGGCGATGTCGATCTCGAAAAATCCGCGGAAGCCCCTCGGGTTGCACCTGTGTATGCGGTGGTGTTAAAGTGCGTCGCTGCATCCGGATCCCTTATAAGAATTAAACGCGCTTATGCTGATGGGTGCGATCATACCAACACTAATGCACCGGATCCCATCAGAACTCCGCAGTTAAGCGTGTTTGGGCGAGAGTAGTACTAGGATGGGTGACCTCCTGGGAAGTCCTCGTGTTGCACCCCTTTCTTTTTCTTCGCGTTCTGTTTTTATTTCTTCCGCCGGGCTTATCGTTCACGTCGGCCCAGGACGCTCGCTTCGCGGGCTTAGTCTGCCCCGGACCAAAAATACGGGGCGACAAAGCGTCGGGGCGATGTCGATCTCGAAAAATCCGCGGAAGCCCCTCGGGTTGCACCTGTGTATGCGGTGGTGTTAAAGTGCGTCGCTGCATCCGGATCCCTTATAAGAATTAAACGCGCTTATGCTGATGGGTGCGATCATACCAACACTAATGCACCGGATCCCATCAGAACTCCGCAGTTAAGCGTGTTTGGGCGAGAGTAGTACTAGGATGGGTGACCTCCTGGGAAGTCCTCGTGTTGCACCCCTTTCTTTTTCTTCGCGTTCTGTTTTTATTTCTTCCGCCGGGCTTATCGTTCACGTCGGCCCAGGACGCTCGCTTCGCGGGCTTAGTCTGCCCCGGACCAAAAATACGGGGCGACAAAGCGTCGGGGCGATGTCGATCTCGAAAAATCCGCGGAAGCCCCTCGGGTTGCACCTGTGTATGCGGTGGTGTTAAAGTGCGTCGCTGCATCCGGATCCCTTATAAGAATTAAACGCGCTTATGCTGATGGGTGCGATCATACCAACACTAATGCACCGGATCCCATCAGAACTCCGCAGTTAAGCGTGTTTGGGCGAGAGTAGTACTAGGATGGGTGACCTCCTGGAATTCCTCGTGTTGCACCCCTTTCTTTTTCTTCGCGTTCTGTTTTTATTTCTTCCGCCGGGCTTATCGTTCACGTCGGCCCAGGACGCTCGCTTCGCGGGCTTAGTCTGCCCCGGACCAAAAATACGGGGCGACAAAGCGTCGGGGCGATGTCGATCTCGAAAAATCCGCGGAAGCCCCTCGGGTTGCACCTGTGTATGCGGTGGTGTCAAAGTGCGTCGCTGCATCCGGATCCCTTATAAGAATTAAACGCGCTTATGCTGATGGGTGCGATCACACCAACACTAATGCACCGGATCCCATCAGAACTCCGCAGTTAAGCGTGTTTGGGCGAGAGTAGTACTAGGATGGGTGACCTCCTGGGAAGTCCTCGTGTTGCACCCCTTTCTTTTTCTTCGCGTTCTGTTTTTATTTCTTCCGCCGGGCTTATCGTTCACGTCGGCCCAGGACGCTCGCTTCGCGGGCTTAGTCTGCCCCGGACCAAAAATACGGGGCGACAAAGCGTCGGGGCGATGTCGATCTCGAAAAATCCGCGGAAGCCCCTCGGGTTGCACCTGTGTATGCGGTGGTGTTAAAGTGCGTCGCTGCATCCGGATCCCTTATAAGAATTAAACGCGCTTATGCTGATGGGTGTGATCATACCAACACTAATGCACCGGATCGCATCAGAACTCCACAGTTAAACGTCTTTGGGACAGAGTAGTACTAGGATGGGTGACCTCCTGGGAAGTCCTCGTGTTGCACCCCTTTCTTTTTCTTCGCGTTCTATTTTTATTTCTTCCGCCGGGTTTATCGTTCACGTCGGCCTAGGACGCACGCTTTACGAGCTTAGTCTGCCCCGGACCGAAAATACGGGGCAACAAATCGTCGGGGCGATATCGATCTCGAAAAATCCGCGGGACCTCCTCGGGTTGCACCTGTGTATGCGGTGGTTTTAAAGTGCGTCGCTGCATGTGGATCATTTATAGGATTTAAACGCGCTTATGCTGATGGACGTGATCATACCAACACTATTGCACCGGATCCCATCAGAACTCCGCATTTAAGCGTGTTTGGGCGAGAGTAGTACTAGGATGGGTGACCTCCTGGGAAGTCCTCGTGTTGCACCCCTTTCTTTTTCATCGCGTTTTATTTTATTTCTTCCGTCGGGCTTGTCGTTCACGTCGGCCCAGGACGCTCGCTTCGCGGGCTTAGTCTGCCCCGGACCAAAAATACGGGGCGCCAAAGCGTCGGGGCGATGTCGATCTCGAAAAATCCGCGGAAGCCCCTCGGGTTGAACCTGTGCACGCGGTGGTGTTAAAGTGCGTCGCTGCATCCGGATCCCTTATAAGAATTAAACGCGCTTATGCTGATGGGTGCGATCATACCAACACTAATGCACCGGATCCCATCAGAACTCCGCGCAAAAGCGTGTTTGGGCGAGAGTAGTACTAGGATGGGTGACCTCCTGGGAAGTCCTCGTGTTGCACCCCTTTCTTTTTCTTCGCGTTCTGTTTTTATTTCGTCCGCCGGGCTTATCGTTCACGTCGGCCCTGGACGCTCTCTTAGCGGTGTTAGTCTGGGCGGACCAAAAATACGGGGCGACAAAGCGTCGGGGCGATGTCGATCTCGAAAAATCCGCGGAAGCCCCTCGGTGTTCACTCGTGTATGCGGTGGTGTTAAAGTGCGTCGCTGCATCCGGATCCCTTATAAGAATTAAACGCGCTTATGCTGATGGGTGCGATCATACCAACACTAATGCACCGGATCCCATCAGAACTCCGCTTTTTTGAGTGTTTGGGCGAGAGTAGTACTAGGATGGGTGACCTCCTGGGAAGTCCTCGTGTTGCACCCCTTTCTTTTTCTTCGCGTTCTGTTTTTATTTCTTCCGCCGGGCTTATCGTTCACGTCGGCCCTGGACGCTCGCTTCGCGGGCTTAGTCTGCCCCGGACCAAAAATACGGGGCGACAAAGCGTCGGGGCGATGTCGATCTCGAAAAATCCGCGGAAGCCCCTCGGGTTGCACCGGTGTATGCGGTGGTGTTAAAGTGCGTCGCTGCATCCGGATCCCTTATAAGAATTAAACGCGCTTATGCTGATGGGTGCGATCATACCAACACTAATGCACCGGATCCCATAACTCCGCAGTTAAGCGTGTTTGGGCGAGAGTAGTACTAGGACGGGAGACCTCCTGGGAAGTCCTCGTGTTGCACCCCTTTCTTTTTCTTCGCGTTCGGTTTTTATTTCTTCCGCCGGGCTTATCGTTCACGTCTGCCCAGGACGCTCGCTTCGCGGGCTTAGTATGCCCCGGACCAAAAATACGGGGCGACTAAGCGTCGGGGCGATGTCGATCTCGAAAAATACGCGGAAGCCCCTCGGGTTGCACTTGTGTATGCGGTGGTGTTAAAGTGCGTCGCTGCATCCGGATCCCTTATAAGAATTAAACGCGCTTATGCTGATGGGTGCGATCATACCAACACTAATGCACCGGATCCCATCAGAACTCCGCAATTAAGCGGGTTTGGGCGAGAGTAGTACTAGGAAGGATGACCTTCTGGGAAGTCCTCGTGTTGCACCCCTTTCTTTTTCTTCGCGTTCTGTTTTTCTTTCTTCCGCCGGGCTTATCGTTCACGTCAGCCCAGGACGCTCGCTTCGCGGGCTTAGTCTGCCCCGGACCGAAAATACGGGGCGACAAAGCGTCGGGGCGATGTCGATCTCGAAAAATCCGCGGAAGCCCCTCGGATTGCACCGGTGTATGCGGTGGTGTTAAAGTGCGTCGCTGCATCCGGATCCCTTATAAGAATTAAACGCGCTTATGCTGATGGGTGCGATCATACCAACACTAATGCACCGGATCCCATCCGAACTCCGCAGTTAAGCGTGTTTGGGCGAGAGTAGTACTAGGATGGGTGACCTCCTGGGAAGTCCTCGTGTTGCAGCCCTTTCTTTTTCATCGCGTTTTATTTTATTTCTTCCGCCGGGCTTATCGTTCACGTCGGCCCAGGACGCTCGCTTCGCGGGCTTAGTCTGCCCCGGACCAAAAATACGGGGCGACAAAGCGTCGGGGCGATGTCGATCTCGAAAAATCCGCGGAAGCCCCTCGGGTTGCACCAGTGTATGCGGTGGTGTTAAAGTGCGTCGCTGCATCCGGATCCCTTATAAGAATTAAACGCGCTTATGCTGATGGGTGCGATCATACCAACACTAATGCACCGGATCCCATCCGAACTCCGCAGTTAAGCGTGTTTGGGCGAGAGTAGTACTAGGATGGGTGACCTCCTGGGAAGTCCTCGTGTTGCACCCCTTTCTTTTTCTTCGCGTTCTGTTTTTATTTCTTCCGCCGGGCTTATCGTTCACGTCGGCCCTGGACGCTCGCTTCGCGGGCTTAGTCTGCCCCGGACCAAAAATACGGGGCGACAGAGCGTCGGGGCGATGTCGATCTCGAAAAATCCGCGGAAGCCCCTCGGGTTGCACCGGTGTATGCGGTGGTGTTAAAGTGCGTCGCTGCATCCGGATCCCTTATAAGAATTAAACGCGCTTATGCTGATGGGTGCGATCATACCAACACTAATGCACCGGATCCCACCAGAACTCCGCAGTTAAGCGTGTTTGGGCGAGATTAGTACTAGGATGGGTGACCTCCTGGGAAGTCCTCGTGTTGCACCCCTTTCTTTTTCTTCGCGTTCTGTTTTTATTTCTTCCGCCGGGCTTATCGTTCACGTCGGCCCGGGACGCTCGCTTCGCGGGCTTAGTCTGCCCCGGATCAAAAATACGGGGCGACAAAGCGTCGGGGCGATGTCGATCTCGAAAAATCCGCGGAAGCCCCTCGGGTTGCACCTGTGTATGCGGTGGTGTTAAAGTGCGTCGCTGCATCCGGATCCCTTATAAGAATTAAACGCGCTTATGCTGATGGGTGCGATCATACCAACACTAATGCACCGGATCCCATCTTATGTGAGCTGATTAGCGTGTTTGGGCGAGAGTAGTACTAGGATGGGTGACCTCCTGGGAAGTCCTCGTGTTGCACCCCTTTCTTTTTCTTCGCGTTCTGTTTTTATTTCTTCCGCCGGGCTTATCGTTCACGTCGGCCCAGGACGCTCGCTTCGCGGGCTTAGTGTGCCCGTGACCAAAAATACGGGGCGACAAAGCGTCGGGGCGATGTCGATCTCGAAAAATCCGCGGAAGCCCCTCGGGTTGCTCGAGTTTAGTCGGTGGGGTTAAAGTGCGTCGCTGCATCCGGATCCCTTATAAGAATTAAACGCGCTTATGCTGATGGGTGCGATCATACCAACACTAATGCACCGGATCCCATCCGAACTCCGCAGTTAAGCGTGTTTGGGCGAGAGTAGTACTAGGATGGGTGACCTCCTGGGAAGTCCTCGTGTTGCACCCCTTTCTTTTTCTTCGCGTTCGTTTTTATTTCTTCCGCCGGGCTTATCGTTCACGGCGGGCCGGGGCGCTCGCTTCGCGGGCTTAGTCTGCCCCGGACCAAAAATACGGGGCGACAAAGCGTCGGGGCGATGTCGATCTCGAAAAATCCGCGGAAGCCCCTCGGGTTGCACCAGTGTATGCGGTGGTGTTAAAGTGCGTCGCTGCATCCGGATCCCTTATAAGAATTAAACGCGCTTATGCTGATGGGTGCGATCATACCAACACTAATGCACCGGATCCCATCCGAACTCCGCAGTTAAGCGTGTTTGGGCGAGAGTAGTACTAGGATGGGTGACCTCCTGGGAAGTCCTCGTGTTGCACCCCTTTCTTTTTCTTCGCGTTCGCATTTTATATCTACCGCCTGGAAAATCGTTCACGACGCCACAGGACGCTCGCTTCGCGGGCTTAGTCCGCCCGGACCAAAAATACGGGGCGACAAAGCGTCGGGGCGATGTCGATCTCGAAAAATCCGCGGAAGCCCCTCGGGTTGCACCAGTGTATGCGGTGGTGTTAAAGTGCGTCGCTGCATCCGGATCCCTTATAAGAATTAAACGCGCTTATGCTGATGGGTGCGATCTTACCAACACTAATGCACCGGATTCCATCTGAACTCCGCAGTTAAGCGTGTTTGGGCGAGAGTAGTACTAGGATGGGTGACCTCCTGGGAAGTCCTCGTGTTGCACCCCTTTCTTTTTCTTCGCGTTCTGTTTTTATTTCTTCCGCCGGGCTTATCGTTCACGTCGGCCCTTGAAGCTCGCTTCGCGGGCTTAGTCTGCCCCGGACCAAAAATACGGGGCGACAAAGTGTCGGGGCGATGTCGATCTCGAAAAATCCGCGGAAGCCCCTCGGGTTGCACCTGTGTATGCGGTGGTGTTAAAGTGCGTCCCTGCATCCGGATCCCTTATAAGAATTCAACGCGCTTATGCTGATGGGTGAGATCATACCAACACTAATGCACCGGATCCCGTCAGAACTCCGCCGTTAAGCGTGTTTGGGGGAGAGTAGTACTAGGAAGGGTGACCTCCTGGGAAGTCCTCGTGTTCCACCCCTTTCTTTTTCTTCGCGTTTTATTTTAAATCTTCCGTCAGGCTTATCGCTCACGTCGGCCCAGGACGCTCGCTTCTCGGGCTTAGTCTGCCCCGGGCCAAAAATACGGGGCGCCAAAGCGTCGGGGCGATGTCGATCTCGAACAATCCGCGGAAGCCCCACCGGGTTGAACCTGTGCATGCGGTGGTGTTAAAGTGCGTCGCTGCATCCGGATCCTATATAAGAATTAAACGCGCTTATGCTGATAGGTGCGATCATACCAACACTAATGCACCGGATCCCATCAGAACTCCGCCGTTAAGCGTGTTTGGGCGAGAGTAGTACTAGGATGGGTGACCTCCTGGGAAGTCCTCGTGTTGCACCCCTTTCTTTTTCATCGCGTTTTATTTTATTTCTCCCGTCGGGCTTATCGTTCACGTCGGCCCAGGACGCTCGCTTCGCGGGCTTAGTCTGCCCCGGGCCAAAAATACGGGGCGCCAAAGCGTCGGGGCGATGTCGATCTCGAAAAATCCGCGGAAGCCCCATCGGGTTGAACCTGTGCATGCGGTGGTGTTAAAGTGCGTCGCTGCATCCAGATCCTATATAAGAATTAAACGCGCTTATGCTGATAGGTGCGATCATACCAACACTAATGCACCGGATCCCATCAGAACTCCGCAGTTAAGCGTGTTTGGGCGAGAGTAGTACTAGGATGGGTGACCTCCTGGGAAGTCCTCGTGTTGCACCCCTTTCTTTTTCTTCGCGTTCTATTTTTATTTCTTCCGCCGGGCTTATCGTTCACGTCGGCCCAGGACGCTCGCTTCGCGGGCTTAGTCTGCCCCGGACCAAAAATACGGGGCGACAAAGCGTCGGGGCGATGTCGATCTCGAAAAATCCGCGGAAGCCCCATCGGGTTGAACCTGTGCATGCGGTGGTGTTAAAGTGCGTCGCTGCATCCGGATCCCTTATAAGAATTAAACGCGCTTATGCTGATGGGTGCGATCATACCAACACTAATGCACCCGATCCCATCAGAACTCCGCAGTTAAGCGTGTTTGGGCGAGAGTAGTACTAGGACGGGAGACCTCTTGGGAAGTCCTCGTGTTGCACCCCTTTCTTTTTCATCGCGTTTTATTTTATATCTCCCGTCGGGATTATCGTTCACGTCGATGCCCCAAACTAAATGCTAAGTTAAGTTTTAGATTGTGTATTGCTGTATTACATATATTATGATTTTAAGGCATAATTTACATATATATACTAAGGGTATGTACTTTTATTTGAAGTTACTGCTAATTGAAATGTTGTAAAGACTATACTATGTATTAGGGGGTGGAGTTAATTGTTCCACTCATGTAATTTTGCGCTAAGGAGAAGCGAATTAGTATGTTTGTACTGAAGGTTGGAAGTCAGTTGAAGATCAAACCTTTCCAATTTCTCATTAATTTTGTCAAGATATACACTGGAAATGAATGCCCTAATACAAAAATTATTACATGAGAAAAGGGGAGGGAGTCCTAACTGGCCTAGGTCTTAAACCTTGCTGGGGAGGTCCTGCTTGGATGTGCTAGCAGCCCCTTTTGCTTTGCTATCCTCCTCTGTTTGTTTTAGCTCCACTTCGAATGAGGTCTGGACTTGTTTCCCTTTTTCTTTTGCAACTGGTGGAGGAACATTGGGCTCGGCATTCTTGCTCGAAGGCTTCTCGGCTTCGTCGCCTTGTTCCTTCTCTTTGTCAGAACCAGCAGGTTCTTTAAGAGTTGGAATGGTCTCTGAAATCATAGATGGATGCGTTGAAGGCGCTGTCTCGTGGGTAGGTGCGACAGGAGGAAGCTCTTTGAGCACTTGGATGTCCTGAGGAAGCCAAATGTTCTCAGGTTTCCTCAACTCGGAAGTCGTGGGAATCCCTGCCACATTCAGAGCTTCTGCCCACACTTGTTGGCAATACTCCCTACATAGCTCGGCGAACTCCTCTGTCAATTGATTTCTGTCGCCTCAACCCCTTCTTTGTAAGCAGCCTTCTTGGCAGCCTCCACGCTTTCCTTAAGGGCACGAGCCTCTTCCCTAACTCGAGCAAGCTCCTTCTTCAGGTCAGAGTTTTCTTGTTGAGCTTTGGACAAGTC
The DNA here is from genome assembly GCF_040712315.1 of Castanea sativa. Taxonomy (NCBI): domain Eukaryota; kingdom Viridiplantae; phylum Streptophyta; class Magnoliopsida; order Fagales; family Fagaceae; genus Castanea; species Castanea sativa. Next base: position 33,060,002 of record NC_134017.1, read on the forward strand.
CTCGTCCTTTTGACGTAGAAGTTTGCGTTGCCCCTCCACCTGAGTTTTCGTCGTTTTAAGGCTGGCCTCGGCACCATCTCTTTCCCTCTTCTCCTCTGTCAGCTACTTGGTTAGGTTCTCGTTCTCCGCAAGGGCTTGGCCTAAGGCTTTCTCGGTCTCCTGTTTGACCTCAAGTTCAGCTGCAGCCTTCTTCCGAGAGTCTTTCACCCACTTTTTTGTAGCAAAGACTTCTTGTATGGCCTGTGTTAAATTATTAAAACAAATGCATTATTGTTCAAACGAATCCAAGGTACGTATGAACGATTTTTCGCTAAAACGTAATGAAAACAGTAACGTGGGGGTAAATATGAGACACTCACAAAAGCCAAGTCCCTTTTGAGAGAGAGAAAAAGATGTGGTTGAGTCATCTTATCTAGGGCATCCATGTCCTTTGGTAGGAGAAGAGGCCGTTCCAAAGCCTCAACTAGGTGATGAGCGTGTCCTTGCTGGAATGCCCTGATGTTGGATTGGCAGGAGATTAGGGCCCTATCTAGCTTCAGTTCGGGAGACCAATTGGCCTGTGTACGGCGTACCTCGGCCAGGTCACGGTTCTCCCCACTCTCTACCGAAGAGGCACGTCCCTTACCTTTGCCTACTTTCTGTTGTTGTTGTTGCTGCTTTAGTTTCTTCTGCCTCTCCATATCTGCCTCCTCGGCCTCGTTTTTCCTCTTCTTCTTAGGCTTCGGAATGGGAATCTTAGGATCAGAGGGAGGAGGGGGTGGTGGCAGAGGGGGAGGGATCTGTGACTCACCCGCACCTTTTTTAGAGGCTTTCGTGCCCCTCTTAGACATCAGCTTACTAAGAGTGGACATGTTGTCTTCTTCAAAGCTAGAGTCGGGTTGTGCTATTATTAAACCCTTTATGCCAGAAGTTTTTGCAGGTATGTGCTCTTCATCCGAGAGGATGACGAGTTGATCCTCTCAAGGTCTCTCAGCTTCTTCAAGGTGAAACTGGTCAATCTCCTCGTCTAACGATTGTTGCAAGGACGTAGGTTCTTCTCGGATGGTTGTTGTTTGGGAATGCATCGAGTGAGGAATTGCTGCGATAAGATGATGAAGGGGTCGTTTGGGAGTTCGTGGTCAGAAAGGAAGCCTCGTCGTGAAATATCTATCATTTTGCGTTGTTGGTCTCCTGCGGTGATTGCGTTGTCAATCTCTTGGAAATCGTCTGATAAAGGATCGTATCCTAATATCAGGTGGGCTGCTCTCACTTGTAGGTCTTCGCTAACAAACACTTCAGATCGAAGAACGCGATTGAGGTCCGCGACGCTGCAAAGACTTAGACGCGGCCGTACGTGTTGTTTATTTATAAAAAACGTTCGAGGAGACGAGCATGGTTAAATCAGTAATAAATATCAAAGAAAGGTGTAGTAATACGCAATGTAACAAAAAACGGTAAAGTTAATGGGACTAAGTCACAGGTTAGGGAATCTAACTCCTATGGAGTCACACCTGGGTTTCCCCATTCGACTGGGCAGTGAGGACCGTCAGACCAGTTTCCCAAGGCGATAAGATAGTCGTCTTTCATGCCTTTGTTGGATTTGGGAAGACAAGATATGAGCCTAACAATGCTAGATCTGGATTTAAGGTAGTATCCTACGCTTTTAAGTTTGACACTCGTACATGTAAACGACGTCGTGCCATGTGAGGTTCAGGCCCATTTGTTCATTTAAAGCGTTGACACAACCTAAGACTCTAAACACATTTGGTGTGCACTGATCTGGGCATAACCTATGGTTACGTAGGTATTCGCTGGTTATGTTTCTCATGGGAAGGGTCATCCCACCTTCTAGGAATGCGATGATGGGGATGATAACTTCTCCCTCTCTTCTAGCGTTACCTATGGCTTCTACTGGACAATATCTCAAGCCTAAGTCTTGGGGAATATGATATTTGGCCCGAAAACCCTCCATACTAGTGTCGGTATCTACTAAACACTTAAATCTACCCATTTGGTGGGAGTGAGAATGAAAGTTTAGAGAAGGGGAGGGGTCTAGTTGGTGGCCGAGGACAGAAGCCAAGAAGAAATGAGTAAAGGAAGTTGAAAACTTATGGGAAATAGTTAGGCGATTCTTCACGAGCTTTTTGAGAGGAAAGAGAGTGAGTAACTCTTAGACTTGATTGATTTTTGAAAGGATGGATGAAGATTCGGTTTCCTAGGCGTTTTGGCGGGTGGGAGGCGACCTTGAATCAGAATTATCTCGCCTAAATTTTTAAAGTGAACCCAGACCGTTGGATGCGTATCTCACCATTGAACGTGGGGAACAAGATGTAACTTGCAGTCATTAATGCGAGTGTTCCGGGTTTCAAAGCGTCAGGGGCAGTTTTAAAGGAACGAAAGGACCCCTACACGTGTGGCAGTATGCAAAGTGTGTGGAAGGTGCGCTGTTGGTTCAAAACTCCATTTCTCTCCTCGGATGGGGGGAAAAAATGAAGTTTTGAGGGGCTATTTGTGGGGGTAAAAATGCTTAAATGCACATTTGGGCCTTAGGCTTGGTTTGTTGGTATAAGTCTGTTCAATCAGAGTCTTCGAAGCACACAGGCCAGTTCGCATTACAAGGGGCAGAGGAATTGTCCGAGGAGGAGTATCTCCTCGGACGGGCCTAGTAAAGGCCATGAGACGTGTTAAAGGATTTAGAGACAGAATTCTGGAAGATCTGTTGGGTAAAGGCGTGATCCAAGCACTCGTTAGAAGGAGGAACGTGTGATAAATATCTGAGGAAAAAAGCTGCTACCACCGCATTAAAGGCCCTGCATCTATCTCCCTGGCCGCATTAATGGAGGAATGACCTCTGAACAGTAATATTCAGCCTTCCATCTATTATTTGAAGACTTCAAGAAGGTGGTGGATGGGACAAGTATCTAAGAGGAAAATCTGTGCTACACGTGAGAGAAAAAGAAGAGAAGAAGAGGGATATAAGAGGACAGGAGCGGTATGAAGAAGGGGGAGGAGAAAAAACTGAAAGACCAATTGTAATCTTTTACTTAGAGAGAGAAAGGTAATACAAGTGGTCATTGGCTTACGTCCGAGGAGAGTTTTTTGTCATATTCATCTATTACTTGCATAGATTGCGGCATTCTAGCCTGTTTATCAACTTTCCAATATCCTTAACCTAGATTTCAAACCCATACTCTACAAATTTCATTGTATAAGACTCTTTGGGCCTGGGTCCATCTAGGAATTGGACCGGGTACAAATTGTGCACCTACACTCTATATATACCATTTTTTAGTGTATTCTTATATATTTATTTGCACAACTTCTTCATTTACGGCTTCTTTCTTTCTCTTTTTTGTATTTTTTTTTATTAATTTTTTTGGGGATAGAAATACTACTTATTGTTATAATCAATTTTTTCTCTCCCCATTATTAATAATAAGTTTGTATGTCTCATTTTGTTTGCAGTAGAATAGTTTTTTAAAATCCCACTATTACAGGTATGTTTCTATTCTTTGTTTTTGTTTCTATGGTTTTGCTTATGACTCATAAATGCAATTTTAAATCCATGAAATTCATATATAAGGCTATATAAATATTTGACATTTATGATCTGTCCGGCATTAGTTATTATTTGAGTTGATTTTGTTTGTAGTAGAATGCTTGATCAAAGCCACCACCCATATTATTATAGGTATGTTTCTCTTCTTTGTTATTTTTATGTGTGTGTGTGTGTGTGTTTTTTTTTGATTATTATTTATTTAAGGTTTTGCTTATGAGTCATTAAAAGGTAATTTTAAATCCATGAAATCTACTATATAAACCTCTATAAATATTTCACATTCTTCTATATATATGTCACCTTCATGATTTGTCCACTTCAATTATTATTTGAGTTAAACTTAAAGGAATGGAGATTATTTTATTATTAATTTATTATTTCTCAATAAAATTCTACTAAAAGTTTATAACTAAAACCGTGCAACGCACGAGCATAATACTAGTCTACATATATATATAACCAAAACTTTTGAAATTTCCACAATTTTTCACGTCAGCACAATATTTAAATAAAATTATCATTTTATTTAAATAAAATTATTTTTGTTTAGTTTAAACTTAACAAAGAGTGAAACTCTATCTTTCTAATAAGTCCAACTTAAACTCAAACTCATCATTATCATTAATATTTAAATAAAATTATCATTTTATTTAAATAAAATTATTATTTTTTAGTCTAAACTTAACAAGGAACGAAACTCTATTTCTCTAACAAGTCCAACTTAAACTCAAACTCATCATCATCATTTTTTTAAAACAAAATTATTTTTATTTAATCCAAACTTAAAAAGGAGTGAAACTCTATTTCTTTAACAAGTCCAACATAAACTTAAACTCAAACTTAAACCAAAGCCTTTGACTTTTTGTTGATCTCTCCAGAACTTGCCACATCATTATTATTTTTTCAAAACAAAATTATTTGAATTTTTTACACCTCATTATAATTTATTTTATTTTTTAATTTCTTCAATTAGATTGAAAAAAAAAATGTCATAAAAATACAAACATTAATTGTAATAATCCAAAGTAGAGTTCCAAAGAACACAAAATTTCATCAAAAAAAGAAAAATACACCAACTAACTGTGTATATATATGTACATTCTCCACTCGAAAGGAATCCAAGTAAAAATCAAATACCTTAAAATTCTTGAACTCTACATTAATATTGTGTATATATCAAACATATATTTTTTTTTGGAGGGGGGATATACAAATGGAGAATGTATATAATCAGGTTTTTTACTAAAGATGTAATTAAAAACTGGATGCTACTTCGAAAACCACTTTTTTGAAACCCTAAGATTGAAAGGGTAAAAACAAACCAACATCAAAATCTGAATCATATTATTAAACATATTGAAAGAGTTTTTTTTTTTAAAAAAAAAAATTATGTATATGTAATAATTGAACTTTTTGAATACTAAAAGATCATGATATATTAGAACTTTAGGAGACTAACTGCTTGGTGGAGAAGATATTGGCACCAGCATAGATGACTCTCAATGGTGACAGCTTGATTGGTGAGGAAGAAAAAAAAGTTGCATAATATATATAATTTCGATCTCAAGTCTCAACAACAAGCTATTATCCTAGGGTAAACTTTGCGCTAGGTTTAACCCACCAGTAGATTGTTTCATCTAAATAATTCCATTGTGTTTTAACTGCTGACTTTTTGGTTAATTTTTTGTAACATTTAAAATTTTCTTGCAGATTTTAACAATTATAGCAATGGATTATTGTTTTGAGGGTACAATATCTTTCTTTTATATTTCTCTGTGTAGTTACATTTTTTTTTTTGTATATATTTTGTTTCAATAATTTGTAGACACCAAATTTTCTAATTCTTTAGTTTCATATGAATTTTTAGGTTTATTTTTTGCATTATATGAAACTGTTTGGCATATTTCAATGGCATCTTTCTCTTATATTTCTCTTTTGTGTGTAATGATTGTAGTCATATACTTTATTTTTTCTATTGTTCCAATAATTCTAGGTTTAGAATCTTCTAATTTTTTAAAATTATTTTTTTGGTAATTTAGAAGTTTTAATATCTGAATTTTTCCATTAGTTTTAGCAATATCTAAACATGTCTGGTAGATTTCAACAACTATACCATGGATAATTCTTTTGAAGATAACTAATATTTCTCTTATATTTCTCTACTGTGTAGGCATATATCTTTTGTTTTGTTTCAACAATTCCTAGGCAATGAATCTTCCGATTCACAAATATTTTAAGTTTTGACTTCTTCATCAAATTGTGACACAAATTCAAGTCAAATAGGAGCAATCTATGCAATTGTATAGTTTTATAATCAATTTAAGCTCCCGTGCATTGCACGGGTTAGCGACTAGTCTATATATATATAACTGAAGTCTCTGAAGCTCTCACAATTTTCCACGTCAGCATTAAATTTTTTTTTTCTATTTTTTAAATTTGATTTAAAAATAAATCTAATTTTTCCCCACCAAATACCCGTTACAAAACCCGATACCTCTCTCTTCTCCTCTCACACACTAACATCTCCTTCCCCTAAACCCAAAACTCACCCTTTCCTTCCTCTAAAATCAAAACCCAAAACTTAGATTCTCCCACCATCGCCACAGATCGCTGCCACCATGGATCGCTGCCACCACGGAAAGGCAGCCTACTGAATGATGCAAAATCTCACACAACCACCGTCACTCCAATCCTATTCAAATCGTCACACAACCACTGTCTCTCTCCAAGTCTCTCGCAACTTTCAATGTTAGATAAGTAACAATTTGAAGTTAGAGTTCCAAATTTCATCAAAGTAAAGATTTTAATTTGTTTATAATTGTCTAAGATCAAGGTTTGCTATCAACTACAGATTTAAACGATGTTGGCTTCGTTGAACCTAGGGAAACCCTATAGAAGATCAAATTCTACATGGGCTTCATCTCTTGGCATTTTAAAGAATGGTAAGTGATGTTTTTATTTTAATTTTAGGTTTTCCCCCTTACCTATTCTCTTTATTTGGAGTGAATTTGTGGTTTTGATTTTGGGTTTTGTTCTATTGGTTTTGGCTACTAAGTATGATTTAGGGTTATGTTTGGGAGTGTTTCTTTTGAATGATTAGCATAGATTGATCGGTTTGGAACCAGTAGTGGAGTCTTCATATTTTCAAACTTTCTTTGTATTAAATTTTCCTCTATTTTATACACAAACAAGAAAAAGATGTGTTTGTTTTTTTTTCTTTTCCATTTGTTGAATAATTGAGGGAAAAGAAAGAAAACACAATTTAATTGAATCTGATTTTCTTGTGCTATATATAATCAACTATGGGTTGAAGATTTCATGAATGATTAGCAATTGCAACTTTTTATAATGCCATACGTACTCATTTTCTTACTTCTTGAGTTTTCTTCTTTATCCAAGATCAGTGAATTTGATATGTTTGACTATGTGCCTTATATTATTGTGATATATATTTGACTATGTGCTACTAGGAATAGTTTTGACAGATTTGTTAATTATTGAGCTATGAGGAGGAATGGACTTCACAAGAATAGGCTTCCACTGATTGATGGGAATTTGAAATTCTCATGGGAGTTTAGTTTTCCAGAATAATAACACTATAGGTTCTCTTTTCTTTGCCTTGGCTTCACAGCAAAACTGAGGATAAGGTAATCGTGGAACTTTTATAATTCATATTGTGCAACTTCGTATACTTTCTAATTCAGTGCTTTTTCTCACCGTATATTTCAATTTTGTATGTTCTTTTTTGGGTTAAGAATTATCGTACTTGCTAAAATTCTTCACATATTTTATTTCATTACAGTAATCACTATAGTTGTCACAATCTCTGAGAATTTGAAGAACAACGGACTGGCTACTGAAAAGAGTAAGAATCCCATTGTCCCAATGCTAATAATCATTCCATGTACATGATAGTAGTGATGATTTTTGTTTATGGAATTGAACAGAAGTTTTGACATTTACTGTTGGTGTTGGAATAATCATGGTTTGTATCTCATACAAAATATACGCAGCGAAAATTTAACGGATCTACTTCATTCACAATTGATAACATGCACGATGTAAATTTTAGAATTCAAGAATAAGAGAGCGTACGTTGGTGTGGTGAATTTCAAAACAAAGATCGGAATCACTTGGGAATACTTTTAAGCTTCACTCCAATTCCACTTTACGCTTAAGAAGTGTGGTCTCTCAATTAGCTTTCTAAGGGAGAATGATAAAGTGTCTATCTCTTATATACATACTGTTTCATACATATATATAAAATTCTGTATGTTTCTCCCTTTATAACTAACTCATTATCTAATTAGGCTGGCATATTGGGCCTTTTTAATTGCGCTTCAGTGTGTGGCTTGGAGTGGGACCAAAAGGGACCAATAAGACACTAGCTCCAATGAGCCTTGGACTTTTCTGTTAACTCTTGACAAGTCCAAAGTTATCATTAATTATATTTAATACCACTATATAAATATAATTGCACTCTAGGCCTTATTTATAAATTATATCCTAAGACTTTATTGTACATGCAACCCCTTCATAAAAATATTCGTAGTAACACAAAGTTATGAATATAGACTGCCATTTTGTAAATTACTACATCTTAATTCCTTGAGTACCCGGTTTAATCCTTTAAGTTATTCATCATATATTTATGAAATCCAATTCTATAAATATATACTTTAATAACTCTTTACTAAAGTGGTTAGGCCTAACTCTCTGAATAACTAAACCCATTAAACTTATCTCAAGGGAATATTTTATATCTCCGTTAAGAGACTATGAATTCTATCTTGAGAATATATGTTCCATCAACACAAAATGTGGCTGCCCAACATATTGAGGTTTTGATCGTGATTTTAGATCTCACTTCTGATATATCAAAGCAACCTACACTTCATGATCAGGTCCATTATCCTCTCAGGATTAAGAGTTCATGTAAATATAAGTCGTGAGTTTATTATTCATTTGATAGTCGTTAGGAGAATAATAAATCTTACAGCAGTCCAGTTCAATATGTTTTAAATCTTAAAACATATCAATATACCAACTAGAAATCTCCATTTCCATGATCAAGATAAATCATCTTAGTTGATATGTTATAGTTTTCGCAGATGAAATGCCCAATTTCATCACCGACTTCGAACTATAATTCCGAGTTTACAAAGAACTTGTGATTTATATCTTCTGTGATTAAATCACATAAATCACATACTATGCATCTCATGGACTAAATGATAATGTCCCAATATTCATGTTACCATTATTTTTTAGATAATAATAAAACAACTTTATTAATCACAACATTAAGTCATACATAACATTACACAATAGGATTTAAGGGCACACATTCTAACAGTTGGCATGAAAGAGAAGAACAAGGGTCCTGGTGTTCAAAAGGCCAAGGTGGTTTTTCTTTTTCTTTGGGGGAAGGGTGGGTATGCATTTGGGTATCTTGGTTTAGTTTGTTAAATTTGTTTTAAAAAATTATGATTATTTATGATATCTTTCTTTTTGGTTTTTGACTTTCTATTCCCCTGAATTTAGATTGAAATTGTGCTGGGGAAATCTAAGAAATTTGACTCTCTGATGACTACTGTTGTGACTGCTGCTACGACTCCTGCTACAAATGAGCCTTCAACTGCCTATTTTTTTGGGTTGTGGGGAGGGGGGGGGGGGTGTCGTTGGGGAGCTAGAATGACCGTTGTGTTAAGCTTTTGTTTTTGAGAATCAAATGAAATACAATTTCTGCTCTGCCACATAGTCTTGTGTACATTTGATTTATTTTTGTAATTAATTTCTCTTGTTTTGTTACTTTTTTACTTAGTCTTTTAGACATATAATTGATCTTTATAGATTGATTTATATTTGTATGGAGGGCTGTCCCTTTGCTGAACTCTAATGCTAACAAGTGCTGGTATGAAACTTGAGAAAAGGGCTAATTTCATTTTCTCTGTTGCTATGAGGTAGGAACCCAAAGTGGAGGTCTCCACAAGCAGCTATAATACCCAATTTCCATCTTCCAATGCGCAGTTTGGAAGTTAAAAATAGGTAAATTATCAAATGACATTTTCTCCATATAGATGCATTTTTCATACCAAATATGTGGGCTGTTGTGCCATCTGTAGTGCCTGGTATTTAATGTTTTAAATGTCTAGTGTGTGAATGTGTATTGTACTTATAGTTTGTCAGAGCTACAACTGCCAATACTACTCCTACTACTACTGCTGCTAGAATGCAACCAAGTGTGTTTTTCATAAATCACTGTTGTTTGGTACCCTTGCAACTTATTGAAGCATACAAATATATATATGCATTATTTAATCACACATCCCTACATTGTGCAATGCTTGAATGAATTTTTTAGAAGTTTTCTACTTTTACTTGTTATTGGCCATAATTTATTACTTTTTAAAAATAAATGGCAAATATAGTAGGCGCCCCCAAAGTTTTTTCCCTTTTAACTCACACCCTTTTAATTTTCATTACTAAATACCCATCTTTTTACATATTGTCTACATCCTTATTTATTTATTTAGGGTTGTTTTTTAGTTTGGAAGACCACACTAATTTTGACTTTTTTTTTTTTCCCTTCTGGATTGTTTTTTTGTTTGGAAGACTTTGACAACACTACCAAGCCACAAAGCCTTTGTGAATTGCACTCAGGCATGCCTTTAGTTTTGGTTTGGCATAAACTTGAAACAAATGCCATAAATATCTAGATTTGCGGCTTTTGTACTCTTTAATATTTGAATAAAATCATATAGTACAATTTAAACATGTTTCACAAAAAGATAATACGTTTTTGTGTGTGAATAATCTATTTTGTTATTTATTTCTAAATTTCATGATGAAAACCAATGGAATGCTTATTTTCATGAAGATTATAGACATATTGAACTTTTTTAATAATTCAATAGTTGGGGTGGCGTTAATATGAAATTTATTGCCATAAAGAGTGTTTGGTTATACATTGTACATCTTAGATGAATTGGTATAATTTGGTGTTATACTTGATACTAATTTGGTGAAAAATTAAGTAGCTTGAAGAAGTTGAGAAAAGAGAAGAGCCTAAGAGAGGGAGGACATAGACTCTTGAAAAGCATTGGATAAAGCTTAAAGATGTAAGCACAATTGTATATTTAGTCTATTTACTGGTTCTTTTGTAATACTTATTAAACCAAATGTAAGAGCACATTATGATTATTTTAATATATTACTTCATAATATTTGTATTTATCTCATTTTTAATGATTTTATGTTTAATTTTTTGATAGTTTCATCATAATTACATGTTTCATCTTATATTAGAGCCAATTTAGCTTTCAATAATTGAAATTAGAGAAATGTTTAAACCTGAACATGTTACCAAATGTAAGAGAATGATTATTGTAATATATTACTTCATAATATTTGTATTTGTCTCATTTTTAATGATTTTATGTGTAATATTTTGATAGTTTCATCATAATTACATGTTTCATCTTATATTAGAGCCAATTTAGCTTTCAATAATTGAAATTAGAGAAATGTTTAAACCTGAACATGCTAATTTGATTTAAAACAATCCCGTGCATCGCACGGGTTAGTGACTAGTTTATATATATATATATATAAAACTGAAATCTCTGAAGCTTCCACAATTTTCCACGTCAGTACAATATTAAAAAAAAACAAAAGTATAAACGCAAAAAAAGAAAAAAAAATTTCTAAAACCAAAAAAAAAAAAAAAAAAGAGCAGACCCACGCTTTGCTGTTCCTCTCTCTTCTTTATTTCTCCACCTTCTCCTTCCCCAAAACCCAACACTGAAAATCAATCCTGCCAAGAAGCCATCCCCACACTGTCAGGTCCGAGATAGAAAGAGGGTATCACCAACCGTATGGTTTGGTCCTTCGGCGATACATACAACTATGGTTTCACTGCAATAGAGCTTGAAGAGACAATCAAATCAGACATCGCCACTGCTGGTAAATAATTTTCTATACCTTTAACATATTAAGAATTCATAACCCTATATTATATTTTGATTAGGAATCCATAACCCTAACCAAATTTGATTAGGAATCCATAACCCTAAATTATATTATAAATAATATTTTTTTTAGCGATTATTTGTTACCATGCAACTCACGGCTAAAAATTTGTATTTTTCATTCCTCTCTTCTAAATTTTTTTTGCTCGCTTTACAATTATGAATTTTTATTACTCTCTTTATAATTCTTCAGTTTTTTTGAATTTAATTTTGTGAATTTTTATCTAGGTTCATGTGGCTACCGCTTAAAAACTTGATTTTAGTGTATAGTTTGGGGATTTAAATTAGAAATTCATAAGGAATTTTAATTTCTAATTCTTTGAGATTGTGTATTTGAAATTCTTTTATGATTCATATGTTAGATATTGGGATTGGTATGGGTTTGAATTTTTTATTGTTAGATATTGGGATTGGTATTGATGATGGGATGGGTTTATATTGTAGAAAACAACATTTAGATAGTTCTGGTAATAGTTGATAGTATTGTACAATTTTTTTTTGGCTGCACTATTGTAACAAGGTCTAATTTAGGATTTAGGGAACATTCAAAATTCCTCAATTGCTCTTTTTGGAGTGGTCTATATTGCACATGTGGTTTGTCACTCTTAAAGAGCATTCTCAAACCATTTTATCAAAAAACTACAGTAGCAGTAAATCAAACATATGGTACTTTATTGTAGGAATAAAAGTTAAGTTTATTGAACCTTTTTGCTAGGAAGTTTATCACTGCCATAGTATCCTTTATATTGGAATCTCCCCATTCCTGAAATCCATCTCTTGTCCCACTGATATTTCCATTTTGTAATCCTTGAATCGCATGCAGGTCAGCAATTACTTTCATCCCATATTTCCTAAAATTTTTAGAGAAAACATCAATTTATAGTAATTTGTTATGATCTTTGTTCTTAGTAATTTGTGCATCATGTATCTTAAAGAGCTTAATTGGGATCATAAATAAAACTGTCTTTTTAATATATATGGTAGGAAGTTAGAATATGGGAAAACTCATACTGCACTAGATAACGTAATTACTTCATGAGCATTAGCTGCTCTTGGATGATAAAAGGTTTGAGGTGATATTTGGAGAATTTGGAATTGGAAATGAGATCATGCCAGGCCCTGCAAACACATTTTAATTGTAGAAGACACTTGACAGGAAGTTTAGATAGTATGCTTCCCATTATGACATTTCAGCTAAAGCTGTGAGTAGCCGATTCTTTGATTATCAAGCATCTATTTAATTTATTAATAATGTAGAAAAATCTAAATCATCCATTTATCATTAAATGATTATGATTATAAGAACTTTACAACGAAGTTATCCTAGAAACTCTAGATTAGTTTGCTAATTGATGCAATGAGAGAAGAGTAGGACTTGGCAAAGTTACAAGACCTGTTGGATGTAGCTTCAATCTTTGCCATTGTTAAAATTCCTCTAAATAAGAAATACACCAGATAAGATTATGTGGGTAACAAATGCTCATTGCCCAAGAAAATAATATAGAGCATTATCCCATTGCTTTCAACGTTTTTCTCCTTCTTCCAATTCCAGAAAAAATACTTTGCATATTTTACCGAACAAGTCCACGCTTTACACCAGAATGGCACACTAAATGCATTGAATGTACTAACATTGAATTTGAAAGACAATTATTTAGCTATCAAACATGTCAGAGTGCTTGCAAATATTTTCATCACAAAAAGAATGATGAATTTGAAAGACAATTATTTAGCTAAACATTATATCAAACATGATGTGCTGTGATGTGCTAAAAAGTACTTCTCTTTGTATTGGACACTAAATGTGCCGCCCTAACTTTTAATTTTTGCTTGAAAGGTGATCCAAAATATTTTACCTATGTATGAGCTCAATCTTTACTGTAGGAAAATTATTTCATCATTCTCAAGTGAAATATGTGGGGATAGTGCAAAATCAATGACACATGAAATATCGGAATGCTCAGAAGCACCGGAAGTCTAGAGACCAACCATGACGTTTCCATAAGTATAGTGTTATTAGCTGGGAAGCACGGGTGCGGCGTTTGGGCCGCCGCACCCGCATCCTACGCGGCCCGATTCGGGGACGCGCAGGCGACGCCGCTGCTTGCGCGTCCGTGCCGCGTCGGGCATTAAAAAAATACTTTTTTCGGCGTGATTCACGCCGATACGGCGCCGATTCGGGCTGACGCGCGCAAAATCGCGCCGATTCGGCCCGAATTAGTACGTATCGGGTGAAAACCAGTACCGGCGAAATCGGCCGATACCGGCCGAAATTCAAAAAAAAAAAAAAATTTCTCTTCAGCTAGGCTCTCTCCCATTCTCTGTATTCTAGTTATTATTTACTATTACTCTTAAATTTGGTATATATTTATATAATGTGAAAAAAGTATGTTTAGCAATATATTAAAAATATAAATAAAAATATTTTTAATAATTTTTTAATCGCCGCACCCCGCCGCACCCGCACCCTACTTTTTCAAAAATTGCCGAGTCCCGCACCCGCTCCTGCTCTCGCACCCGCACCCGAATCCCGAAACGCACCCGTGCTTCATAGGTTATTAGCAAAATGGGCATGTCATGGAGGTGGAGTTCATGCTGAATATAGCCTGGCTGTTATGGTACAATCGGAACCAAAGGTGGGTGAGTGAAGCTAGACAGTAATGAATTTGGTGCAGACAGCTTCTAATCTTGATATGGAAATTCATGGAAGCTTAGAAAACTAATCAGACAAGAGTGGTTGTTGAAGAGTGTAGATAGAGACCTCCTGTAGGTATCAGGAATGTATTACAAGCTAATCAAGATCTAACATTTTAGATGGTTTTTTAGGATCATCAAGATCTATTATTGCTTAAATTTTATAAATTTTTTCTGCTGTTAGATAATGCAATGGGTCTGAATGATTGATAGGATGCTTTTAAACCCATATATAATGGTTGCATGATAATGATTTTTAGTTATTAGAGTTCTGAAATTACTAGAAGTTAATTTGTAATATCGACATGTTTAATGTTGGCGATGCTCTCAGAATTGAATTGATATTACTATTTCATGAATAATACTACATTCTTACATGAAAGCATCTATTAGTGGAGAAGGTTTTGAATTGACTACTTAATTCAACTGAATGTACGTTGTATATTATGTTTGATAACATTCGTCAGGAAAATATGAGGATTATCTGTTATTCATCCTCTTAATAAATATGTAATCCTTAAAAATAAGTGATTTTTGTTATGATAAGTAGAAAAGCTGGAAGCACTACTCTGATTTGGATACATTGTCATTGGCCTTGATTTTTTATTTTGTTGTTGGAAATGAATTTCTTATAAGTAGACATGCATATATTTACTTACTAATTTGATTGTGTTTCGGTATTAATCTCAGAGGAATTTATGCACTTATGCCCACCGTGTAAGGTTAAATCTATAGAACCTGAGCATGTTTCACAAGGATGCAAAATTATTGACATTACATATGATTTACAATTGATCTCTACTATAATGACTTAAAAATAACTGGGGACAGTTTTATACTCTTTAATAAGAAAGTCGAAAACCTTAGCCTTTGTCATAGCATGAGCAAACCTACCTTTCAGATTGGTGAAGACACATTAGACGCACACCTTTCAGTTGCTCGCACATTCCAAAATTCCATATCCTAAAGGAGCCAATTCTTCAGATTTCATATTCAAATTTCACGTGATTGTGAAAGAAGCATCTTTAGAGGGTGACTACTCTATACTTGCTTTAAACCAATGTAATATTTTTTTCCTTTTATTTCCATACTACTCTAAGTTATACATCATCAATTATCTCCATCACAAAAGTTAGCCTCCATCAGCAGTTAGTCTAACTACTGCTAGCCACCAAAAAACTGTCTCAAAACGATAGCTGTCTACTCTAACAAAGTTTGTAAAATAATGGAATGAGACAGAGCTTGGTAAGTAGCATAATTAATGGGGGTGGGGGAAATGCAAGTTTCATGATAATGCATAGTTTACGATCCTAGGGGCTTTTGATATCAAGTATATTCCTACTAACCTCTGTTAAAGGTCAAGTCCTTGCGAATTTGGTGGCTGAATTTGTTGAATCTCCACTGGAAAGGGAGAGAGAAGAGCAGAATATAGATGGAAAATTAGTTGGGATGGTGTCTTTGCAAGAACCTCTAACCTAGAGGGTATACGTTGATGGTGTAGCCAATCAAAAGGGATTTGGAGTAGGGCTCGTCATGATATCTCCTAAGAAGATCACTATTGAGAAATCCTTGAGGCTGGACTTCTCAGCCACAAACGATGAGGCTGAGTATGAGGCTTTGATGGTTGGAATGGATATGGTTTAGAAAATGGGAGGAAGAATAGTAGAGGTGTTTTTAAATTCAAGGTTGGTTGTTGGCCAAGTAAACGGAGAATTGGAAGCCAGGGATTTAAGGATGCAAGGATATTTGAGTCAAGTCAGGCACCTACAATCAAGGTTCAAGTCTTTCACCCTACAGCAAATCCCTAGATGCAAAAACACACATGAAGACTCTCTTGCCACTCTCGCGACCTCTTCGGCATAGAGCTTACCTCGGATTATCTTGGTTAAGGATTTGTGTAAACCCATTGATTTGAAGAGGGAGAAGGCTCAGATTCATCAAGTCAGGGCAGGGCCTAGTTGGATGGATCCTATTGTGCTGTTCCTCAGGGATGACATCTTGCTCGAGGAGAAATAGGAGGCCGATAAGGTGCGGAGAAAAGCTCCTCGTTCTTGGTTGTTCAAGGATCAGAAGTTGTACAAGTGCTCTTTCTTTGAACCATATTTGCTATGCATCCACCCTGACGAGGTAGAGCCACTCCTAAAGGAGCTACATGAGGGGATTTGTGGGAGCCACACAGGAGGTAGGTCATTGTCTCACAGGGCCCTCACTCAGGGATATTGGTGGCCAAATATGCAAAGGGGGCACAAAAATAAGTGAAGAAGTGTGACCAATGCCAGAAATTTGCTCCAAACATTCATCAGCCAGGAGGTGTGCTTAATGAGGTCTAGTCCCTGGCCTTTTGCTCTATAACACCCCATAATTTTATTACTTATTTAATTATTATACGTAAATTAAAAAGGAGGCCTACAATTAAATAGATTAAATTGATTTGGGCCTAAGATATTAAAAGTGAGATATATACTATGGAATATGAAGCCCAAGTGAGGTGGCATAAGTAAATATATGGGCCTTGTTAAGCTTTAAAAAAAAAAAAATAAATAAAACCCTAGCCTTCTTCCTCTTTAGTCACACGTGTATTTCCTTGTGCTTCAGCCGAAAATTGAACCTTGCTTTCTTCACTGTGGTGTTGAGTTGGAGACTACAGGTACAATTCTCTTTTGCTCCTAAACTTAGAAAATTTGAAATACTCATGAATCTCCACCTATCTTTACATTAAGGGAAAAGATGTCCTATATTGTTATTATATTAGATTAGGAGTGATGTAAATAGCTATATGGCTGGAAGGGTACTTTGTAGCTTTTAATTTTGATAGATAAAATAGAGTACCTATAGAAGTATGGTTACTCTGCCAACAAAAAGATATAAGTGACAAGCACTTGTAACTCTAGCTTCTGCATATGGCCATGCTGGTTTTGTTTCTTTCAGTTTGATTGACCCTTCTCAAGCCAATTCCATCTCATGTATTGTCGTGGGCCTGCCAATGTTCAAAACTTGTCTAGCTCCATCATTAAGTTTGGCGGTATTAAGGGAATAATGGGCTGGCTATGGGATTGATATATTAAGAATAATATTGGCTTCAAGTATATATATTAGATTGATCAAATAAATATCATTCAACCATACTGAAGTTTCATGAATACCTATGATTATGTTAATGGGAAACCCTGATTAGGCTACAATATTTTAAGTCCAAAAATCTAATCAAAGATGAAAGTGAACTAGAGAGTTACGTAAATAAATGTAAAATTTTGGATATAGCAGTATTGTCTAGGATAAAATTATTTAAGTGTGAAAATAGATTTTTAAGAAGGAAATTGTGTATTGATGGACCTATTTTTAGTGTTGCTAGGTTCTAATTCTACTAAATTGTTGTGATTCAACAGAGGTTGATTTCCTTTATATTTGCAACTAAGAGGTAAGTGGTGTTTGCTGATTTTGGGGGTTTTCTCAAACAATGTTGATTAATTAAACTATTTCATATCAAGAAAACATGTCGTTATTCTATACATATAAATGGATATTTTATCATTGCTTGATGTGCACATGAATTATTCATTTTATGAAAAAACTTGTGGGACAGCCTAAATTGATTCAAATTTGTATGTGTGAATATATTCTTATATTTTTTAGAATTATGAATGGATTATTTTTGTGAGCATCTTGAATGAATTATTTATGTGAGCATCTTGAATATATTTTGAAAACCTATGGCAAGTCGTGATTAAAAGCTCAGTATTGTGTTAGTCCTTAGCAAGGAACAATCATACTGCAGTTAGTCCTTAGCAAGAGATGGTCCCAAAAAAGGGGACAGTGCACATTTAGTAGCTTCTTAGCAAGGGAGTATACTATTGAGGATCCAAAAAGGAAGCTCCTTAGCAAGGGAGTGCACCTTTTGGTTCCAAAGGAACCATCCTTAAGAAAGGGGATGAAAAGGAGGTTCCAGTCCCAGAAAAGGGAATAGCACAACCCTGTCAACGGGCCGTAAACGTTGACCACGAGTAAAGCCTAGGAAATTGTGGTTTTGATGGTATTGATATATATATACTTTGCTGGCTCACTTTATAAAGATTTTTGTTTCTTTTATATGAAATATTTGATGATAAAATATTGATGAGGTATGAGTAATGAATCGTTGTAAGAATTATTTTTTTAAAGGTTGTTCCCACACCCCAATGTTAGTGAATTCCACTTATTGAGTTATCTCACCCCCCTTTATTTCCCCTTATAGATACATTAGAGGGATTATTGGAGTAGAGATTCCTGGATGTCAACAGTTACAAATTATTTTGTGGGCTGAAGATTTATTTTTATTTTTTTTATGATAATAAACATTGTACTGGAGAACTATTTGAGGATGTTTTGATTTTTGGTGGATTAGAGCTTTGGCATTTGTGATGAAATTTTTTAGGTTGCTGGATTCTTTTATTTAATAGTTTTATGGATTTTTCAGATTAAATAGAATTTTATTGCTTATGATTTTTGGGGCGTTACATGCTCAATGGGGCTTGAACATTATAGGGCCCCCTAAAGCAGCAGGAAGTAAAAGATGGTTTTTGGTTGGCACTGACTACTTCACTAAGTGAGTTGAAGCGGAGCCACTGGTAAATATCAAGGACGTGGATGCCAAGAGGTTTGTGTGGAAGAATATTGTCACTCGATTTGGGGTTCCTCATACTCTCATATCGGACAATGGATTCCAGTTTGATAGCAAAACTTTTAGAAGGTATTGTTGTGAATTTGGGATCGAGAATAGGTACTCAACTCCGGCTTACCCATATGGGAATGGATAGGCTGAGGCTGTCAATAAAGTCATAGTAAATGGACTCAAGAAGAGGTTGGATGATGCAAAGGGTAAATGGGTGGAAGAGCTGCCACATGTCTTTTTGACATATTGCACCACCCCTCGTAGGTCCATGGAGGAAACACCCTTTTCAATGACTTATGGGACCGAGGCTATGATTTCTTTAGAGACTGGATTCCCAACACTAAGGACAAGCTTGTTCACTCTAGACAGCAATGACAACTTGTTAGAAAAGAGCCTGGATTTAGTTGAAGAATAGAGAGAAAGCGCCATGGTTCAATTATCATACTATCAACAGAAACTCAAACAGGAGTATGACTCAAGTGTGAAGTTTAGACCGTTAGCCCCTGGGGACTTGGTATTAAGAAAGGTTGTGGGCACTGTAAAAAACTAGCAAGGGGAAAGCTAAGGCCCAATTGGGAGGGGCCGTACCATATCACCTCAGTAGCTGGTATAGGGGCATAATTCCTAGAAGATTTGGACGAAAATGTTGTACCACGCCCCTGGAATGTAAATAACCTACGAAGGTATTATTATTAAAGACAGGCAATTCTACCACATTTTTTGTTAAAGTTATGTGTCATATGGGCTACTTGTTTGAATATTAAACAGAACCTTGGTCATGCTTGGATCCTCAGACCACATACCTTGGGTAAATTAATATTTTGGGCTACTTGTTTAAATATTAAATAGAACCTTGGTCATGCCTAGCTCCTCGGACCACATACCTTGGGTAAATTAATATTTTGGGTTACTTGTTTGAACATTAAACAGAACCTTGGTCATGCCCGGCTCCTTAGACCACATACCTTGGGTAAATTAATATTCTGGGCTACTTGTTGGAATATTAAATAGAACCTTGGTCATGCTTGTCTCCTCAGACAACAAACCTTGGGTAAATTAATATTCTGGGTTATTTGTCCAAGTGTTAAACAGATGCTTGACTATGTTTGGTTCCTCAGACCACATGCCTTGGGTAAATTAATACTCTTAATTATTTGTCCAAGTGTTAAACAAAACCTTGGCTATTTTTGGTTCATCACACCACATACTTTGGGTAAATTAATACTCTTCATTATTTGTCCAAGTGTTAACAGAACATTGGCTATGTTTGGTCCCTCGGATCACATGCCTTAGGTAAATTAATACTCTTCATTATTTGTTCAAGTGTTAAACAGAACCTTGGTTATGTCTAGTTCCTTGGATCACATGCCTTGGATAAATTAACATTTCTTTGATCATGAGAATACCAGGCAGGACCTCGGCCATGCCTGGTCCCCCGGACCACTTGCCTTGAGTAAAATAACACTTTGCAATTTCACCAAGGATGGAACCTCGGCGTATGCATCATCATGAGAAAACAAGAACTCACCCTGGCTTTTGGTCAAAGGATTCTGAAGGTACATTCATAGGGTACTCTTAAAATGAGAGACCTTAAACACAGTACTTTTCTACTAAGTGTTTTGCTTGTCTATAAGGACTTAGATGTTCCAGTTGATTATACAGTTCTTAGTATTAACAAATAGTTATTTTTCTCACTATTTACGTGGGCTTAGTTTATTTGAATTAACAACAATTCATTACTATTGGCTTTTGTTAAAGTATGGGTGTCCACCCTTAGAAGCATCACCAATCTAGCCTTTTAGTAAAGGACAAAGCAATAATTACAACCAATCAGAGACAAATATTGCAAGAAAAACAAAGGTTCATAAAGTAAAAGCTAATGTCTTTTCATTAAATCAAAAGGAAAAATACATCATAAACTAGGGCAAATTGCCACAACAAAAGAAAAGTACATATATATAAAAAAGAGAAAAATCCTAGGCTAAGCCTTGGCTGGGAGAGGGTCTTTTATGCTGGCTGGCTGGGAGATAGAGGGATTAGAAGCCTTGCCTCCTTGCCCTTGACCCCTTCCACCCCCTGGCTTTGGTCATTAGCCTTGTCTAGCCCTTTAGAGGTCTCAGGAGGGGGGAAGAGAGGCCTGGGTACTTTGAGGCTGCACAGGGGCAATCGTTGCAACAGTCGCATTTGCCTCGGAGCCCAGAAGTGCTGCACAAGCTTCTAGAGGGTTTGATGGGTAATATACGTTTTCAGCCCTCCTCCACTCCGAGGCAACAAGAACTCCAGCTAGGTTCAACGCCTCGATCCACACCTCTTGGCAGTAGTCCCTGCAGACCTCAACATGCTCCTCAGTTAGATGGGCTTTGGTCTCTTGCACCCCAAGTTCATAGAACTTCTGCTTAGAAGCCTCCGCAGTCGCCTTAGAAGCATGAGCAGCTTCCTTGGCCTTCTCCAGATTTGCCTTCAGAGTCACAACCTCCTGTTTGGCCGCGACTACTTTTATCTCAGCATAGTGAAGCTTCTTGCATTGCTCCTCAACCTGAGCCTTGGTGGTTTTAAGGCCAGCCTCAGAGCTCTTCAAACCCCTATTTGCAATAACTAGCTTCAAAGCTTGCTCCTTGTTCTTTCTCTTAGCAGTGGTCAGGGACTTGCTGGTTTCTGCGCAGAGGTTATCCGCATGCCTAGCCTCTTTTCAGGCATCTTCACCCACTCCTCGGCCATAAAGACCTTCTGGATGGCCTGCACAAAAATGACAGAAGAATGCTTTATCAAATGAGGAAAAGATAACCTAGCATAGGATTATTAAGGCATGTTAAGAGGCTTACCAAGGCCAAGTCCCTTTTCAGGGACAGAAAAATGTCCTGCTGCCTCATATTCTTCAAGGCAGTTATATCCTTTGGCAACAAGAGGGGTTGCTTTAGGGCCTCGGAGAGGTAGTGGGCATTACCTTTCTAGAACTCCTTGATGGTGGAGTTCCATGGTATGGCTTCCCCATCCAACTCCAACTGAAGGTTCCATGCTGGATTTTGAGGGCGCACCTCAGTCACTTACCGATCCTTTTTGCTCTCGAATGAGGAGATCCTCCCTTTACCCTTGGCCATCTTTGGAAGCTTTGGAGGAGCCTTCTCATTATGAGGGACCAACTCCCCTCCTCGGCCACCTCCTTGCCCTTCTTCCTCTTCTTTAAGTTGGTAGGTGCGAAGGTGTTGACCGAAGGAGAAGGATGAGGAGGAGGAGGAGAAGGAGGGGACCCCGAAACATCCTTGGGCCCTGACCCCTTAGCCCTATTCACGATGAGCTCAAGTAGACCCTTCTTCCTCTCCAGCGGCATATCTTCTTCTTCTTCCTCCTCCGAATTGCTAACTGCACGCAACGACGAGTCCGGAGGTACGGATGCCTGAAGATCTGTCAAGCTCGTCTTCTGAATTCGAGACTTGAATCACTCCCTACTTCTCTCCCTCTTCCTCAAGCTGAAACTGGTCTATCTCTGCCTTGAGTGACAGGGGCGAAGAAGCTGTCTCTTTTCTCAGAACGCTGCTTCACAGGGAGAGCGATGGGAGGGCAGTTCAACTTGCACGGTGCCTTCCTAGGCTAGGAATCTGGGCGCCGAGACGTCAATTTGAGGTAGCCGAGGATCACCTGTTCTGATCACGTTGCCCATCTCTTGAAACTTGTTAGACAGAGGTTTGAAGTCGAGGATGAGGTGGATGGCTCTCAGTTGCCTGTCCTCGCTTACGAACACCTCGGATCTCAGCACTCTGTTGAGATCGAAAACGTTGACGAAGTTGAGATTGGGGTACACATATCTTTTATCTGGCAAAAAGCTGAGAAACAAAGCCATAGTTAGAAAGGCAAGTCATCAGTCAGAAGGAAACCAATTACTAATGAAATGAAGAAAAAAACTACAAAGCTGATTCCCATACTAAAGGACCTAAGTCTAGGGTATCCCACCTAGTGCTTCCTTTTGGGTTGGGCAGTGAAGACCGTTATGCCATTCACCCGAGACGATTAGAAAGTCATCTTTCATGCCCTTATTTGATTTGGGGAGACACGAGATAGGCCTACTTCAGAAGACCTAGACTTAAGATAGTAGCTAGAGTTTGCTAGCAGATGGCACTCGTACATCTAGGCAACGTTGTTCCAAGTAAGGCTCAACCCCATTTGCTCACTAAGAGTGTCTACACTACCTAGGACTCTAAACAGGTTGGGCACACACTGATAAAGGTAGATCCTATGGGTGATCAGATAATCCCTAGTCACCCTACCCATGGGAAGCCTTATTCCCCCTTCTATGAATGCATCATTGGAATCACGACCTCTCCTTCTCTTCTGAGGTCATCCCAACCACTCTGAGGGTAGTGTCGCAAGGAGACACCCTGGAAAATATGGTACATGGCCCTAAATCCCTCCATACCTGCGGGGGTATCTACTAGGTGAGCAAACCTACCCATCTAAGCAAGCCAAGGTTAAGGGAAATGACTTTTTTGAAGAAAGAAACAAAAGACAGAAGGCCGAGGAGAAAAGAGCCTAAGAATAATATGGGGGTAGACAGGGAACTTACGGAAATAAGAACTAGAGTCACTTTAGGAGCTTCTTGGAAATTAGAAGATTTGGAAAATGGGAGAAATGAATCCCCCAAGCGCCTTATATAGGGGGAAGAGTTGGGTGGGAGTTACCCCACCCAAATTTTGAGGAAAAACACCAGTTGTTGGATCTCTATCTCACTGTAGGACGTGGGGAATAGAGCACCGTATAGAGCATTTAATGATGCACTGTGGACTTCGAAGTGTCAGGAGTGGTTATAGGGCATACAAAATAACATTCTCACGTGGGAACTCAAAGAAACATGTGGGGACCATCACCAAGGGGACAAAACCCCATTTTTTCTCCTCGGATAGGGGAGAAAAACTATAGTTTTAAGGGGCTATTGTGGGGCACAGGATTTTGATAAGGTAATAGTGACACGTGTTGTACCCGAGGCCGAGGAGGTCAATGTAGTTTTGAGGAAGCCATACCCTCGGATGGCCAGGCTAGGGAGGCGAGCTTTGGCCCCATCGATGGCACATTACCAGAGAAGGTCACATTGTGGAGGAAGGGCTTCAAGTAGTAGAGTGGTCCTGGCATGTCTAAAAGGATGGTAGCTGCCACCACATTTATTGCACCCCACCAAACCCTCTAGTCACATTTATGTGGAGAAGACCCTTGAACAGTGTTGTCTTGGTTGCTGCAACTCACAAAAGACTTAGGAAGGTGTCTGATGGGACAAACACTCAAGTAATGACCTCCATGATCAACAAATGGAGGGCCAAGATCATGGGAAAGAGGCTATATAATGTAAGAAATCCTTCAAAGCAGGGGGGAGGGGATCATCAGAAAAATGGTGGAAAAAGACACTGTAGCGACCAAGGACTGAAATTGTAACCAAGTCTGAAGAAATATATTCAAGAACCAAGTCCGATGAGGGATTTTCTTTGCACTCAGCTTAATTTTCTTCTCTTTCCAATTATCCTTAGTCCATTGTGTGCGTTGCTCAATCCATTGAAGCCCAGTCCATAAGCCCATTCTCTACAAAATTCATTGTGTTAGGCTCTCTGGGCCCTAGCCCTGTTACTTTTTAGGCTTAGGATCCAAAACCTATCCTTACATCAGCTAATCCTTTTTTATTTATTTAAATTATATTACTACACATAGATACAATTTGAAGGGCAAAAACGTGAGTTGTTTTAAAAAAATTCATAAAAGACTTTTAGTTTGAGTACAATTTAAATTTGTTAAAAATTTAAATGATAAAGTTTTACATAATTATACTATTTTTAAAATTTATCCCTTAATTTGAATAAAATTTAAATCTGTTAAAATTTAAATGATAAAATTTTAGATAAATTATATTATTGTTAAATTTTAGTTTTTCCACAAATTCACTATTTCTTTTATGGATAGCCATAAATTCACTTCACTTACACATGCTCAACATTCATGGGTGAAGAGAACTATGTTTTTTTTTTTTACTCTATTGGTACTTGGTAGATATATATTATCCATTAACCGACTTGATATATTTTCGTCGTCATTGTTGTTGTTGTTGTTGTTGTTGTTGTTACTTGTGCTCAATAACTATTTAGATTAGCATTATACAATCTAACTATACCTACAATTTTGTGGCTGACGTCAAAATGAGTTATGTTTAGAAAAAATTGTTGCAATTTTGTAAAGTCATTTTACATAAGTAACTACTTTTAGTGTTTAAATAAAACACTTAAATTCTTTGGATTTCCTCTTAACACAATGTGACTTTTTTTTTCTTTGGATTTTCTATTCACACATTACTTTTTTTAAGATTTACTTCAGCTTTACACTTCCACAAATTAGACTAACAATAGACTTTTTGTTCATATCAACTTTTTCAATAAGAAGTGTATATATATCAAATAATTCATAATGAATACTTACCATACAGTTCTTTTTCTCTATTCTTCTATGTACAACCTTGTAGGTATGTATTTGTTTACTCTATTTTTTTTTCATTAAATTGAATAGGTTTTGTGTATTTTTTTGTCTTTTGTTTAACCTAATTTTAAGTTTTATCCAATTTATATGATTATGGTTTTGCAAATCAACCATTAAATATGCTTAGACATGATTTTTAAATTTATTTTGCATTTTATGACACGAGTTCCAATGGTAATATGTTGCTTTCATCATCTCAATTTTGATTTAGAGAACAATATTCCTTTTAGCTTATTACTAAGCATGTCTTGATAATTTGATGGTAACTTGTTCATAACAATTTGATTTTTATCGATCATTTTTCTAATAAAGAACAATAATAAACAAGAGCAAGAATACATATAGTGTACAAAGAGATACTCAACAATCTCACAAAGATACAAAATTCTCATTAGAGCACAATTGGTATGTTACAAAATTCTCATTAGAGCACAATTGGTATGTTACAAAATTCTCATTAGAGCACATGTCTTGATAATTTTAGGTTTTATCATTTTATATTTGATAGTTTTTATACCAATACAATTTATTTATTTTTTGTTATTATAATATTAATTATTTATTTCATTATTGTTTATCAGATAAAATATATATTTTATAAGTTTATGATAAAACTGTGCAATGCCCGGGCCTTTAATTAGTTTATAATATTTTCACAAGACTTTTTAAGCGACATATATAGATAAGCAAAAAAGTAATTTCAGTAGTTAATTTTTTTATTTAAAAAAAAAATAATAGGGGAAATTTTTTTTTTCATCCAATGAAAACTGACCTAGTCATATATATCAAAACTCAAAGAAAGTCAAATTAAAATCCAAATTGGAGAACAATTGTGCGCTATGTGTCCCATCAAAATTTTAATTATGGTGCTAAGTGAATTATTGAGTGTAAAAATTGAAAAATCCAAATCTAATTAGATTCTAAATTGGATTTCAGTTAGAATCCAATTTTGTGTCGTGTGTTGATACCGTATTTTGTCTGCCCTCGATTTGGGTGCCGGACCCCGAAAAATCCAAAAATATAATCTTCTCTCCATGGGGCCACGAGAACATCTAGAATGATGTGACACAACCCATTTGGACACAGGAGCACTCAAAGTGCCACTTTCAGCCAAAATTACCAAAATGCCCCTGGTCAACCCTAGGTTGTCTGAAAATCAAACAAGGTCAAAATCCCCTCAAAATATCACTTTTTATAGTTTTACATCAAACCCGAGCTTCTCGGAGATTTTTTGGAAACTTTGACCAAGTTTGACCCGAAGTTGACTTTTGGTAGGCCCCGAAAACCCTAATTTTAATCTGGCCGTCAGAACGGGTTGAACCCAATGCCATTGAAAACATTATCAAATTCTCATTCCAATGACTACTCATGGGTCAAAATCGGAGTTAAAACGGTTGATATATCACGAAAACCGGTTAACGCACCAATCGATGCACCATTAACTTCCCGGAGTCATAACTTCCCGGAGTCATAACTTTTGATCCGACCGTTGGATTTTGAGTTCCATACCTTTTTAGAAACTGGAAGTCAAGATCTTTCTAGGGGTTTCAAGATCAACCCCATTTGAGGAGCTCCACAGGTGGTGGCCCTTCAAGGTGCGCCACCTCGTAAAGCGTGCTAATGCTATAAAAGGCCACAGGCACCTCTAGACCAAAAAAAGGGGACTTCCTAGCTGCCTACTCTTTGCCTAGACAAATTCTGAGCTTTTCTCCTCTCTTTAAAACACAACAAACACACGAAAAACACATCAAAGCCTCTTGATTCTTCTCTTCACCAAAAATACAAGGTAGTGTTCATACCCTCCATCTTTCTCTTCTTGGTTCCATACCTTGGATTTGAGGTTTAAGGGGTATGGATGTAGCTTTTTCGCTACTATCCATACCCCTTTTTCTTTAAAGCTTCATCTAGCTTTTTAACTTGCTCTTTTTGCCTTAATAATATGATTTATTGCTTTATCTAGCATGATACTTGCTTTATCTTGCTTTTAGCATGCTTTTTAGCTTATTTCCATATGCTTCCATGTTTGTTCATGTGCTAGTTGCATTTTCTTCATGCTTTATGCTTTATGCTTTATGCCATGCTTTAGATGCTTAGATCTTTTCTTTCCCATGTGTTGATGTTTGGGTCTACATGGTCACATGCTTGATATTATGTCTCTGGCTATACCTTGCTTAGATCTACATGTTTGTATGCTTGGGTTTGCGTTCTCCCATGGCTGTATGTTTATATTTATATTCTTAGATGTATATCCACATGCATACATGCATATTCCCGTGCTTATATGAGTAGATCAGTGTGCTTACATGCTTAGATCGATGTTCTCTACAGGCTTTATGCCATCATATATGGGCTCGCGTGCTTCATGCCACGTTTATGTGCTTAGGCCTAGACCTTGTTTGTCATGCCATATGCTTTCGTAGCCCTTTTGTTCCTTTTATCGCATTTTCTTATGTTTTGGCCTAATGGTTAAGACCCGATCTAGACCCCATGGTCTTTGTCATCGTCCCTACACCAAGGCCCACATCAAAGGGTTTGGATAATCCTATTTGCATATCTATGCTTGCTTGCTTCTATGCATTATGCTTGTATGCAAAGCCAAACCTCAAAGCCCCCCTTGTATGCAAAGCCCTAAAAGCCAATGCCAAAATTATGTTTTTTAATACCAATCTCTAAAAATTAAGGTTTTATCAGAACAAAGGACTGTCCTTGGACAGGCATTGTAGGGTGCCTAACACCTTCCCCACATGTAACTAAACTTCCGAACTCAAGAATCAAGATTTTTTTACCATCCACATTAGATTAGGAAAAATGCCATTTTTCTTAACCTAGGATTGGAAATAAAATCAACTAGAAACAGGTGACCAATCACACCTTAGAAAAACCCAATGATTGGTGGCGACTTCACTTACCTTTGGTAATCACCTAAAATTTGGCCAAGATTCCTGCCACACCTCCAAAGGTAGACCTACCTTCCTCCCGAGAGAGAGAGAGAGCACTCGAAGCTCCGCGTGAACCACACCATTATCAAAAGGGGCCTCCAATAGGCCCCGTGCGCACAGGACCGTCACTACGGCAGGTGGTCGAATGAAGACTCGACGGTTTTCCAGCCGTTCGTGGCCTGGGCATCGACAGATTGGCGACTCCATTAGGGATCGATGAGAGTTTAGCCTTTAGAGCTTTTGATAAAATCATAATATTTGGACATTGGCTTTCAAAAACATGGATATTGGCATTAGCCTCTGGGGCTTTCCATTTTGAAAAAGGCTTCTGCTATATCCTAGTAGACTATTTTCAAAAGAGCAAAAACATTTTCCAAAAAGGGCTATGAGGTATTTTCATGGGGCTTTACTGCTTTCCTCACATGCAAACATGGGGTAGCAAAATTTAATTTCTGCTACACCTTTATCTGCTTTCATATATATATATATATATATATATATATATATATATATATATATATATATATATATATATATATATCTACTGTGTTTGGAAAAAGTCTTTCCCCTTCATTAAGGATTGCATGACATATACACCATTTTTGAGCTGAACCATAGCTCTGCACTGCTGGCGTAGTTACATCTCTTTAGGGATTTCATCACCCCATCTACAGATGCCTAGACACAAATATTAGTAGTGTTACCCATAGTGAGATCTGGGGCTGACTTTGTAGGCAATTATGGGTCCATGGGTGGACAGGATTAGCTAAAAGGCCCCTTTGATACTGCCTGCCCCACAACTTCCATGAAGGGAGGGGTATGGTGATTGAGTCCCCTTAGGATAGGAACAACCTACCAGTTAAGCCTTTGCATACAGTTGGCCTAGTTATGTCAAACCTTTGAGGACTAGATTAAGCCCAGAACCCATGAGGAATAGGTAAAGCCCAAGGAGTGAACATCCAAGCGTAGGAAAGGATACCCTTACAAGACTAGAGGTCAGGGGAGATTGTTTTTTAATAGGTGCCAAAGAAACTGTGCTCTACTCCTGGTTCTTTCTATCCTGCTTGCATAACATCCATGATTAAATCCCTAGGAAAAGCAACCCCGTTGCTTATACATGCTAGATCTTACACTATCCCTAAGGGTTTACAACCCTATGAGGGCATTCATGCATAAACTAAATGGTTTTGTCACCTAATTGTGCAAAGATAAAAATTGTGGCAAGTAGCCGAAACTCTATTCAGGAGGAAACGTTGCCGAAAAGCTGTCAAGAATTCCAAAGCATCAAGAGTTCAAGAGATTTCCTAGAAAAGATCCAAAAAGATTACCCAAAAGCTTAAATTATCAAAGAGATCACAAGATGTCAAAGTGGCCAAGAGGGTCCAAGACCCAAATTGCCAAGAGATCCAAATTGCCAAGATGTCAAATTGCCAAAGGTCCTAGATGTCAAGAATCCAAGGGCTCCCCCAAGAGATCCATGATGTCAAAGTTAACAAGAGATCCAAGTGTCCAAGAGCTTCCTTGAGAAGTCCACATTGTTAGAAGCTGAGCTTTTCCTCGTAATTGCATTTCCTTGTATTGTAAAAGGCCCACTGTTGGAGCCAATGAACCCTACGTTGTAAAAGCAAATATTGTACAAGCACTCTGTTTCCATGTAATTAAAAGCAAGGCCTGTCCCGCATTGTCCAAAATGTCTTGAAAGTTTCAGTTACTTGCCAGTCTCTTGCATTAATCTCATATCATAGTAGAAACTCACCATGATGAATACTCGATCAAGGGTGCAAAAGCCAATTTTTTTCTAAAAATGGTAGGTGCATGTTAAATAGCAAGGGCATAGACTAACTTGATTTTGGTGTTGTGTTTCCACATTGTCAAATACACCTCATTTCTTTCACCTCCTATTTTTTCTCAGGATCAAAAGATTGCTAAAAAGAAACAATCAAAGCTACCACCACATCGTGATCTCATCATCACTAAGTCTCGCGCAAGTGAGATGTCTACTAATGGTACTTCTCCCCATGAGGAAAATGCTCAGGAAATTGCTCTTTTGAAGGAGCAATGGTAGAAATGATGCGTATGATGCAACAATTGGTTGTAGGAGAAGGATAAAACCCCTTTGGTCATAGTCAGGGAGGTCCCCAAATTGAGAATGAAAATCAGCCCCTAGCAAAACAGGATCAGGGCCACAATATACCGCCCTAGGGCAGTGACCAAGAAACAGATCCTTTTAAGGACAAGAACCCCAAATTTGGGATTGGCCAAGTCAAGAGCCAAATGGAAACTTTGGCTAAAAAGCTTCGAATCATAGAGGGCTCCAGTGCCCATGGAAGCATTGATCTAGATAGTCTGACCAACTTCCCTCAAGTCGTTATGCCTCCCAAGTTCAAGGCACCAGAGTTTGTTAAGTATGATGGTATAAGATATCCTTGCGCGCATTTGTGCATGTTTTGTAGGAAGATGGCTCCCTATGGGGAAAATCTCCTTCTGCTTTGCCAAATTTTCCATGATAGTTTCACCAGGCCCGCGGCCACATGGTATGTGAGATTGGAAAAGACCTCTAGCTGAAGGGAAATGGCCAACTCTTTCCTAGAATACTACTGGTTCAACATCGAGACAGCTCCCGACCGCACGGTCCTTATGGGAATAGAGAAGAAGAGTGGGGAATCTTTCCGAGAATATGCCCAGAGGTGTCGAGAGCTAGCCGCACAAGTGCAACCCCCCATGATGGAAAATGAGATGATCAAATGGTTCATTGACAACCTCAAGCCTCCTTACTATGAGAAGATGATTAGCACCCAAGTCACTCATTTTGCTAGCCTCATCCTTATCGAGGAGAGTATTGACGATGGTATTAGAAGTAAGAAGATCATGGATCTCGAACCTTGAGTTTCATGGTTGAACAACAAGTCAAGAAAATGACCGGCCGCAAGACTAAGGAAGCCGATGCGCACATGGTCGACAATGCATCAGAAAGGCCTAGGGGTATTGCTGTTGTTTATGCAACCCCAGATACTAGACCTTATCAGCAACAAGCGCAGTCTACTCAAGCACCTAATTGAGCCTTTAATTAGAGAGGGAGGCCAAACCACCTTATCCCCCCACGAGCGAAAACCAGAAGTACACTTTGTTACCCATGCCTATGGTAGATCTCTATGCTTACCTACTGGAAAGGAAGCTAGTGACCTCGATGTTTGCTAGGCCTAGAGAAGGTCCTCCATCACCTGGCTTTGATCCGTCCAAGAAGTGTGAACACCATTTTGGGGCCAATGGGCACACTCTGAAAGAGTGCTACCAATTGAGAGACCGTGTCCAGGAAGGGAATGCAAATGCTCCGAACATCATCACCAACCCTTTGCCTCCCTATCAAGAAGGGAATGTAAATTCCATCATCATAGTGGAAGAAAGGGTCCTAGATTTCTCCTCACCTTCATTCCCATGGAAGGCCATGCTCTGAGCCTTGGTCCAAGAAAGCTACCTTGATCTTAAGGGTATGGAAAATTTGTTCATTTTGCGATAGTGGAGACAGGCATGCCCTGTTTGATCGTAGAGTGCTTTGAGCATAGGTTTAAAGTCTATCCGATTGTGGTATTATCTGGATTGTAAGGGAAATTGTGCAAAGAGATGATTGCATGGCAGCCAGTTTGTGTCCTCCAACTACCCAATCAGGAATTAGCTACAATGCTATATCAGTCGGGTCGAGAAAATATTGGGACGAATATTTACTGAAACACCTTGTTAAGGTTACTTCAGTACCTCATTCTTCAGTAATCATTGAGGAGATCATAGAATCACCTGCGGATATGGAGTCATTAGATTCAGGAAAAAGGCAAACCCCGCCAACCATCGAGGGGTTCACTCCTCTAGTTCTTGCATTACCTGCGATCGCAATGCTTCTAGGGAGGCCTTGGCTATACGCCGCGGGTGCAGTTGCTTCTACCCTTCACCGGAGGCTCAAGTTCCCTTCCAAGGATCAGTTGATCACTGTTATGGCTAAAAAGCTCCTAACCATCTTCAAGGAGACTTCTATCCCTTACATTGGTGCTAATGCCTTTTCGGAGGCAACTTTCCATAGTTTTGAGCTAGTGTCCCTAATTTTTAGAGCTTCAGAACTCGAGTTAGCATGGCCCTTTGCTACTTTAATGGCTGCCAAGGGGATGCTCAAATTTGGCTATCATTTAGGCCAAGGCCGCGATGCCGTAGGACATGGGAATGCTTCTCTGATTGAACTCTCAGACAACAAAGGAGGATTCGGTCTAGGCTATGAACCCTCCAATAAAGAACTTTTCCAGGCTTCGAGAGGAAAGAAAAGGAAGTGCACTGGCCAAGGGATTTTCATTCCCCATATCAGGGTCACTTTTTCGGCTTTGGCCGAGGTCATCAGATCAGAAATGGCACAGGAATCATGCGAGGAGGAATTAGATCTAGCTTGTCTCATCCGCTTGTGCCTTGAAGAATTCTCAGTGAATGCTATCATATCCCCGAGGATGATTTGACTTCTACTATTTGGCCCTGTGCACCAAGCGAGACAACATGCCATTGGACCATTGAGCCCTGCTTTGTGGTTGCACCGGCTGAGTAAGGAGTATTCCATCATTATGTGGTTAGGTCCTCCAATTGCCCGAAAGAGTTGGAATAGCATATCTAGTTTGTTTTGCATGTTTATTTCTTGCTTTCCGCATTCCTTGTTTGCATTTTGCCAGTTTATTTCCCAAAAGAAAAAGAAAGAGTATTTCCCTTTTTATCATTATCAGGAATGAACTTTGTTATCCCCTTGTCTATAACTCGTTTATCATTATCTCTATATTTGCTTTCCTATGAATATGTGCATGCAAATTATCTTATGTTTCTTTGTACATGTTCCATTCTATAGGATCTATTCTGATTCCCAAGCGGGTACATCATCCTGTTACCATAACGAGGATATTGATGATGTGAACTAGACAATAAAGTTGGATCATGATGTTGAAGGATTAGAGGAAATTCCAAATTTACCTCGTTATATTTTGCAAGCTCTAAATAGAGAAAATGAGGGGTCTAAGCCTAACATAGAAGAAGCTGAAGTGATTAACCTTGCCGACGAAGGCGAGAATGAAAAACCTGTCAAGATTGGGGTGAACTTTCCTAAATACATGAAGCCTAAGCTCATAGCACTACTCAAAGAGCTTAGAGAGATATTTGCTTGGTCCTACCAAGATATGCTAGGGTTGGATGCTAAGATTGTCATGCACAGAATTCTAGTTAAGCCAGAATTCCCTCTAGTGTGGCAAGCCCTTCGAAGGATGAAATCTAAGATCATTTTGAAGATCAAAGAAGCAGTAGAAAGGTAGTTGAAAGCCGGTTTCCTTACCGCGATAGCCTACTCAGATTGGGTCGCCAACAATGTTCCTGTGCCTAAGAAAGACAAGAAAGTACGCATGTGCGTTGATTACAGAGATTTGAACCGAGCCAGCCCCAAGGACAATTTCCCATTGCCACATATTGATACACTGATCGATAATACCACTACCAACAAGTTCTTCTCCTTTATGGATGGATTCTTGGGTTATAATCATATCAAGATGGCTGAGGAAGACAAAGCTAAGACAACATTCACCACTCATTGGGGAACCTATGCGTACAATGTCATGTCATTCGGCTTAAAGAACTCCGGTGCTACTTAATAGTGAGCCATGGTAAGCTTGTTCCATGATATGATGGATACCGAGGTTGAAGTCTACGTAGATGGTATGATTGCCAAATCCTGCACTTCTAGGGATCATTTGGTAGATTTGAGAAAGTTGTTCAAGTGCCTTATCAAGTACAGGTTAAGACTAAACCCTAACAAGTGCGTCTTCGGAGCAAGTTCAGGGAAATTTCTCAGCTTTATAGTCAGCCAAAGAGGAATTGAAGTGGACCCTGTAAAAGTCCAAGCCATTCGGGACATGCCGACACCATAAACCGAGAAACAGATTCGCAGCTTTGTAGGCAAAGTCAATTACATAGCTCATTTCATAGTGCAGTTGACCGGCACATGTGATCCATTGTTCAAGCTCTTGAAGAAAGACACAAAGATAGAATGGACAGATGAGTGCCAAGCGGCCTTTGACAAGATTAAGAAGTATTTGTTGAACCCTCTTGTTTTGGTTCCCTCGACATCGAGATATCCGTTGATCCTTTACCTAGCGGTACATGAAACCTCCATAGGCTGCATGTTAGGCCAGCTAACTGAGCCTGGTCAAAAAGAAATGGCAATTTACTATTTAAGTAAGGAGTTCACTAGTTGTGAGATCAACTACAATGCCATTGAGAAGACGTGTTGTGCCTTAGTGTGGGCCTCACACAAATTGTAGCAGCACATGCTCTACTACACCACGCGACTCATTTCCCGCATGGATCCCATTAAATACATCTTTGAAAAGCCAAATCTTACAGGGAAGATCTCCCGTTGGCAAATGTTGCTTTCTGAGTTCGACATTGTGTTTGTGACAAGAAAGGCCATCAAGGGCTAGGCCATAGCCGACTACCTAGCGAACTAGCAACTGAATGATCCAAAACTTTCAGAATCCCTCTTCCTTAATAAGGATGTCATGGCATTAGAGCCAGAACCAAATAGTGTGGAACCGTGGCATTGGAAGCTTTATTTTGATGGAGTCGCCAATTCTACCAAAAATGGAGTGGGAGTGGTCTTAGTTTCCCTCAAGGGCCAACAAATTCCTATTTTAGTCAAGTTGAATTTTTATTGCACCAACAATGTCACAGAATATGAAGCATGCATTGTCGGCCTGCAAGTGGCCCTAGAGTTCGGCGCTTATGACTTGAGCATCTTTGGAGATTCCTTGTTGATCATCTTCCAAATCGAAAGAAAAAGGCAAGCTCGAGACACCAAGTTGATTTCGTATTAGAAATGTATCAACCGCTTGATTCTGAAATTTTGAGACATTACATTTGCCTAATTGCCCCAAGCACACAACTAGTTTACAGATGCCTTGGCTACCTTGGCTAGCATGGTCAAGTTATCAGAAAGAGATGATATGTGGAAATTGTGCATAGAAGTCCGTGGCATTCCAGCCTATTGCATGAACATCGAAGAATGCATGAGTGTCGAAGTCGAAGTCGACAGAAAGCCATGGTACCGTGATATCAAGGTTTATATCAAAAACAATGAATACTTGTCCAGTGCAACGGAAAATGAAAAGAAGTTTATTTGGCGCATAGCCTGCCAATTTTTCTTGAGTGGAGAAGTCTTGTAAAAAAGAACCATGATTCTACCTTGTTTCGATGCATAGATGCCTTTGAGGCTAATCGTCTGATGGAAGAGATGCACGAAGGCTTACTCGAAACTCATGCCAGTGGATCCCTATTGGTCCGCGAGATTATGAGAGCTGGTTACTATTGGCTCACCATGCTCACCATGGAAAGTAATTGCATTAAACATGTGAGGACATGCCATCGTTGCTAGGCCTATCAAGACAGGAAGAATGCTCCTCCTCAACCTTTGCACTTTTTAGCAGCACTATGGCCCTTCTCACCCTGGGGTATGGATGTCATCAAACCCATAATTCCAAAAGCTTCAAATGGTCATGAGTACATCTTAGTGGCCATTGATTATTTTACAAAATGGGTGGAAGCCGCTTTGTACAAAAGCGTCACTCAAGCAGTGGTAGCCCGTTTCCTGAAACATAACATTATTTATTGCTATGGCGTGCCGGGAGAGCTCATTACAGATAATGGGGCGAACCTAAATGGGAATATGATCCAGCAACTCTGCCAGCAGTTCAAGATTGAGCAAAGAAATTAGATTCCCTATTGCCCTTAGATGAATGGTGTAGTGGAAGCCGCTAATAAGAACATAAAGAAAATCTTGGCAAAGATGATTGATACATACAAGAATTGGCACGAGTACTTGCCGTTTGCTTTGTGTGCATATCACACTTTTGTTCGTACTTTCACAAGTGCGACCCTGTATTCATTAGTATATGGCATAGAGGCCGTCCTCCCCGTAGAGGTAAAGATCCCGTCACTACGGATTTTATCTCAAGCAAAGCTGTCAGAAGTTGAATGGGCTCATTCCCGATATGAATAACTAAACATGATAGATGAAAAGTGTTGTGAAATTTTAAAATACTCGCAAGTGTACGAACCGCCCCGAAGTATTGTTTGACAAGAACGAGGTCGAACCCACAGGGACTTGAATGAATGTAGGAAAATTAATCAAATCTTAACCAAATTAATCCTTATCTAGTTTAATAAAAATTGGTTGTTTTGAAATTAAATAAACTAAGCAAATAGTTAAACTAAGCAAAAGATATAAAGCAATAAAAAGATGTAAACAATCAAGGGAAAGGAATTAAGGTTTTAGAATCCACCTTGTAAGTCATATTAGCATTTATTTATGATCGTTAAATTTTCCCAACCACTACATGATAATCTAGAAATCAATCTTGCTATCATGGAAAATATCATCATTAAAACTTATGTTTAAAAATCTAAAGCATGTTCTTCTTCGCTTCTTAAGTATAAAATCAAATAATCAATTGTATCCGTAGCCAAAAAAATCACAAGATATATCCAATTCTAAAAATCAAATCATAAATTGTATCCATTGATTGACAAATCACAAACGATATCTAATTTTATAATCAAGAATTAATAAACCAAGCATTCAACTAATTAAGATAAATCCTAAATCATGAGAAAAATATGATTGAACTCATATCTAGAATCTTATCTTAGTCAATTGATATGAAGCAAGAACAATTTAAATCATTAAAGAACTACTATTGTGGGAAAAATAAAATCACATAAATATTACTGATAATCCTTAACAAGGTTTCATCCTCAACCCTAATTATAAATTTAGCTACTTATAGTAATTGAAATAAAACACAAGAATAGAATACTAAACATTAAACTAGACAAATAAAATAAAACTAACTATCATGGAAGAAAACCAAAGAAGTAGCCGCACTCTCTATGTTCAGCCCCCAACCCTAGCACTGGCCTCTTTGAATTTTTTCCTAAAGAGCCTTTAAATAGGTCAAAGAATCCTATTACAAGTTGAATTCTCATTTGGGGAAAATCCCAGATTTTTAGGCATTACTTAACCGACGATTTTAGCCCATTTGACATCAGAATTCAGACTTTTGGTAAACTAAAAAGTTGTAGCCTTTTAAGTTAAATTTCTAACCCAACTTGAATCATCTCAATGTGACATCTGAGCCGAAAGTTATGCCAAAAATAGTAATTGATGTGCAGGCTGGAATCCCAATCCGAATTGGACTTGGATTTGATGCAAATTTCCTTTGTTTCCCTGCTCCAATTGGACTTAAATTTAATTGGGTTGGCCTTCTTTAGCTTCATCATGGCCCTTGTAAATGTAAAGTCCATTAGCATTCTTCTTTGCACAAATCCACTTATTTAATTTCATTCTCCTACAAAAGACAAATTCACGCAATAAGATTTAATTAAGTACAAAATTGATTATTCACCATTATCCAAAACCAAATATAAAATGCATGAATTACCTCAAAATAAGTATGATAATGCTTTCTAACAATGATATAAATATGCAAAATTAAGCTATTATCAATGCACATCAAATACACCTACATTTTGCTAGTCCTCGAGCAAAATAGATAAAGAGTAAAACAAAACAAAGAAATAAAAAACAAAGAAAAAGAAAATCCTAACTAATCCACTTCCCCTGGAATTTTCGATTGCATTTAGCGTATGCAACAAGCTTTTAAACCCCTAGCTTACACTAGTGGATGAGTTGTAGTCTCGTGAGGGTTTGCAGGAAATATACCCACAAAATTCTGAGGAAAAAAAAAATCAAACAATGAAAATCAAACAATTTTTTTTTTCAATTGCCTTTTGCAAATAGGATTAGTTCAAGTTCAAAAACACTAAAAATGATAAAGAAATTTCTCATCCATCAAAACTCAATGTGAGTGAAAAGTGGTAGCCAACCCAAACATACTCTTAGTTTTAGAATAAACTTGACTCGAATCTCTATTTGAAAGTATGCTTCAACTCAAATCTTTCTGGTGTTATCACTTAACAAATGAAATCACTCTGAAATGGGGTGTAACACTCTCAACAATATATGTGAGCAGAATAATGTAAGTAAAATCAAATACCTCACATATAAATCACATAAAAAACACTTAATCAAGAAAGAACATGTAGTTTCATGAAAGGAAGCCAAAAATATTTACACCACACCTTTTTCTTTTCAGCCATATCAATATCTGAACTACACAATCTTCAAGATCAAATAAGGACTTTATTAGGACGTAATGTAGGGTAAAAGCAAAGGGGATGAAGTAAAAATGGGTGAGGGTGAATATAAGAAGTGTTTTCAAGATCAGTCGAAATCTCGATACTTTTTGGAATTTCCATTCAACACTTTTTTTTTTTCAACTCTTCTTCTTCAGAGCAGTACTCCTTCCTTACATCTCACTTCTCAAAATTTGATGAGAACCCTTTTTATTTTCTTCTTTTTGACACTTTTCCTCTTTATTTTTTTTCTTTTTCTTGAATTCTTTTTTTTTCTTTGACTTCTTTTTCTTCCTTCTTTGAATTCTCACACAAACCACCATATTGAAACAAACTGATCAAATTCCATCTTGAAACACTATGGATAAGGGCTTTAAGAAAGAAAGGCTAATTAAAGGCTCAACAGGGTGACTAGCGATAATGTATCAAGAAAGAAAAAGAAAAACACATATATGGCTCAAAGTAGACAAAAATGGCATAATCTCATCTCTCAAATACGAGTATAGTTCATTCAACATCAATGACTTCAAAAGATTCAAGTGTGGCATAAAATTAGATTTTTTTCTTCGCCAAAATAAAGAACAATGAGACTACAACAAAGGAAACATGTTACGCACTTCCAAATGAACTTTAAGATTAGAAAAAATAAATAACCCTCAAAAAATAATGATTGGCTCAAAACTCACAAGGGTTACAGTCTCCACATTGTTATCTTCAAAATTTTCTAATTAATTTTATCCTTCAACAAGAAGTTGTGTTTGAGTGGCTATGTGCATGTGCAATGAATTGAGCATGAAAGCAATGAAATTCATTAAGCAGGAGTAGTATAACAAACTCAAAACATAAACCTCAAGCTAGGCAAAAGATTTTTTTTTTAACACAACAAAACAAAGAGATAGAAATCTATGTATATCCCCCCCAAACCTAAACAAAACATTGTCCTCAATGTTAAAAATGATACTCTCAAATATATGTCTTGAATGAAAAGAGAGCAAAAAAATTAATGTGCAACATGAGAACCAAGTAGAAACAAGTAAGGTAAGGAGAAGGAGGAGACATACCTTGATCAAGCTGATTGTTATAAATTTTAATTTTTGTCAAATATCACCTAGAACAAAAGAGAAT
Organism: Castanea sativa; assembly: GCF_040712315.1. Classification (NCBI taxonomy): domain Eukaryota; kingdom Viridiplantae; phylum Streptophyta; class Magnoliopsida; order Fagales; family Fagaceae; genus Castanea; species Castanea sativa. Next base: position 33,099,737 of record NC_134017.1, read on the forward strand.
AAAACTAAACAAGAAAATAAAGACAAAGTCTAATCTAGAAGCAGAAAATAAATAAGAGAAAAAGAAAGAAAGGAAAAAAAATTTGCAAACCTGATAAACATAACTGGGATCAATCCTGATAAACAACATCATCCAAGAGGACTTCTTCAACTTCTGGAGGCTCAAGTTCTAAAAATGGTTTCAAATGTTGGCCATTAACTTTAAACATATCACCATTTTTAGGATTCTCAATCTCAATAGCACCATAGGCGTAAACAGTGCGAACTATGAATGGACCAATCCATCGAGATTGTAACTTACCTGGGTCAAAAACATGTTGGGACGCTTTTGAAGTGTCTTCCAAGTGAATTCTTTGCATAACCATAGAAGAACTAATACTCTTAATACCAGCATTTTCCCAACCTATAGCTTCCTTGTGTTCTTGAGGTATACTTATCAAGTGGTGTTCCCAAAAGTTATCCAACTTTGGTGGTTCTACAATAGATGGGAGTTTAGATGAAGAAAGTGGAAAATGGACCACTTTTGGCTGCCAGCTATTAGTACTTAAGAGAGGAACGAAATCCAAAAATGCATTGACTTCCTTAATTGATTTTTCAATATCCAAATTGCACTAAAAAAGGGTTAAGCAATCCTTTAGGGGATCCTCACAACTTGATTGTATGAGAGTATCATGGACTAGGTTCCCAATCATGTTAACCTCACATATATTCTCATTGTCTGGTACTTGCTTACTTATGTCAAAGATATTAAGCTCAACAATCATATTTCCAAAAGAAATCTTCATCACACCACTTTGACAATTGATTAAAGCATTGGATGTGGCTAAGAAAGGGTGACCCAAAATGACATGGATTTATGTATTGGCATTTAGAGCAGGCTCAGTGTCTAACACAACAAAATCAACTGGAAAATAGAATGCATCCACCTTAATCAGCACATCCTCAATAATACCTCTAGGGATTTTCACAGACCTATCAGCTAATTAAAGTGTCATGGTTGTTGGTTTTAACTCCCCCAAACCTAGCTGTAAATAAACTGAATATGGCATTAGGTTCACACTCGCCTCCAAATTTAGCAAAGATCGCTCAATGAGACGATCCCCAATCTTGCATGATATTGTAGGGGATCCTGGGTCCTTACATTTCACTGGATAGTTATTCTGAATAATTGAACTGACTTGCTCTGTCAAAAATGCCTTTTTAGGGACATTTGTCTTTCTCTTCACTGTCACAAGATCTTTTAGAAACTTGGCATAAGCAGGAACTTGCTGAATTGCATCAAGAAATGGAATGTTTATTTGCACTTGCTTAGAAACCTCTAAAATGTCTCCAAATTGTGCACTTTTCTGAGGACTGACTAACCTTTGAGGAAATGGAGCTTTAGGAACAAACCTCTTATCAAGGGGGGAACTAAGATCCTGAATTGGAGCGGCGGGTGGGTTGTCCTTCTTTTCTCCATGATCATCATGTGAACTATGACTACCTTTTTCCTTTAACACAATATTTTCATCATCCTCCACTTCTGGCATTTTCACTTGATTATCAACTTGCTTACCAGACCTAAGGGTAGTAATAGATTGAACATGTTCTTGTCCATGAGTGGAACTAGAAGAACCATTGATGGCATACTATCCTTTTGGGTTAGGTATAGGTTGACTAGGAAACTTTCCTTTTTCCCTCTCTCCAACTTGGGTTGCTAATTGGCCAACTTGAATTTTCAACTTTGAAATAGCTTGAGTATTCAAATGGGTGGAACTTTTCCTCTCTTGAATGGCTTGGCTAGTTGATTGCATGAAAGTTTTGAGAGACTCCTCCAAAGATGATTGTTGTCTTGGTGGTGCTACAAACTGAGGTGTTGATTGAGGAATGGGAGGATATGCTTGAGTAGGTGGACCAAATTGACTTTGTTGATGCATTTGTTGTCCACCTACATTTGTGGGAGGCTGATTTTGCCTCCATGAGAAATTAGGATGGTTCTTCCAATTTGGATTGTATGTCTCTGAGAATGGACTAGCAAATGGTTTTCCATAATTATTCAGTGCATTTGCTTGCTCAGTATAAAAATTAGGGTACCCAGCTGTGGAAGGACACTTTTGTGTTGTATGCATAGGACTTGCACAAATAGAATATGTTTCACTTTGAACTTGATTGATAGAATTCATCCCTCTACCTAAAGCTAAAGCCTCAACCTTACGAGTGAGATTGTCCAACCTAGCTTTTATGTCTAAATCTTCACTAACTTCATACAATCCTCCTTTCTTAATTGCAGGGGCAGATATCTCTTTACGGTTGGAAAAATCCCATTGTTGTGAACTTTCAGAAAAATTCTCAAGAAATTTGTATGCCTCATCATCTACAAGACTAAAAAATCCACCACCATTTATGGACTCAATCATGTTACGATTTGTTTGAGTCAAACCATTATAAAAATATTGTACTAGTCTCCATGTTTCAAAACCATGATGGGGACACTTTAAGATCAAGTCCTTAAATCTCTCCCAACTCTCATAAAATTTCTCTCGTTCATCCTGATAAAAATCTGCAATTTCTCTCCTCAAAGCATTGGTCTTTGCCATTGGGAAAAATTTAGAGAGAAATTTTGTGACCAATAGTTCCCATGAAGTGATAGATCCAGGTGACAAAGAATTAAGTCATGTGTTTGCCTTGTCCTTCAAGAAAAAAGGGAATACATGCAAGCGAACAGAGTCATCAGTGAAATTTTGGAACTTACAAATAGCACAAATCTCAAGAAAATCCTTCACACGCATATAAGGATCTTCTCCATCCAATCCATGAAAAGTAGGAAGAAGATGGATTATCTGTGGCTTTAACTCAAAATGTGTAGTAGTGGTTGCAGGCAATACTATGCAAGATGGAGGGTTGGTGGTTATGGGTGAGAACAACTCCCTAAGAGTTTTTGAATCATCTCCTTTTTTTTGCTATTGTGGATGAATAATCAAAACTAACAAGATGATTTTCTTTATCACGTATCTAAGTTCTCATACACCAAGCACAAAGATTTTTTTTTTTAAATAAACTTTAACCACAACTAGTAGAAGAAAAAATTCAATTAAGACCTAATTTATTTTCCTAACCAAGTCCCCAGCCACGACATTAAAAACTTGTTGTGAAATTTTAAAATACTCGCAAGTGTACGAACCGTACCGAAGTATAGTTTGACAAGAACGAGGTTAAACCCACAGGGACTTGTATGAATGTAGGAAAATTAATCAAATCTTAACCAAATTAATCCTTATCTAGTTTAATAAAAATTGGTTGTTTTGAAATTAAATAAACTAAGAAAATAGTTAAACTAAGCAAAAGATATAAAGCAATAAAAAGATGTAAACAATCAAGGGAAAGGAATTAAGGTTTTGGAATTCGCCTTGTAAGTCGTATCAGCATATATTTATGATCATTAATTTTTCCCAACTACTACATTATAATCTAGAAATCAATCTTGCTATCATGGAAGATATCATCATTAAAACTTATGTTTAAAAGTCTAAAACATGTTCTTCTTCGCTTCTTAAGTATAAAATCAAATCATCAATTGTATCCGTAGCCAAACAAATCATAAGATATATCCAATTCTAAAAATCAAATCATAAATTGTATCCATTGACTGAAAAATCACAAGAGATATTCAATTTTATAATCAAGAATTAATAAACCAAGCATTCAACTAATTAAGATAAATCCTAAATCATGAGAAAAACATTATTGAACTCATATCTAGAATCTCATCTTAGTCAATTGATATGAAGCAAGAACAATTTAAATCATTAAAGAACTACTATTGTGGGAAAAATAAAATCACATAAATATTACTGATAATCCTTAATAAGGTTTCATCCTCAACCCTAATTATAAATTTAGCTACTCATTGTAATTGAAATAAAACACAAGAATAGAATACTAAACATTAAACTAGACAAATAAAATAAAACTAACTGTCATGGAAGAAAACTAAAGAAGTAGCTGCACTCTCTATGTTCAACCCCCAGCCCTAGCACTGGTCTCTTTGAATATTGCTCTAAAGAGCCTTTAAATAGGTCAAGGAATCCTATGACAAGTTGAGTTCCCGTTTGGGGAAAATCCCAGATTTTAAGCTTTACTTAACCGATGAGTTTGGCCCATTGGATGTCAGAATTCAGACTTTTGGTAAACTACGAAATTGTAGCCCTTTAAGTTAACTTTCTAGTCCAACTTGAATCATATCGATTGGACATTGGAGCCGAAAATTATGTCGAAAATACTAACTGATGTGCAGGCTGGAATCCCAATCCGAATTAAACTTGGATTTGATGCAAATTTCCTTTGATTCCCTGCTCCAATTGGACTTAAATTTAATTGGGTTGGCCTTCTTTAACTTCATCATGGCCCTAGTAAATGTAAAGTCCATTAGCATTCTTCTTTGCACAAATCCACTTATTTAATTTTATTCTCCTACAAAAGACAAATTCACACAATAAGATTCAATTAAGCACAAAATTGATTATTCACCATTATTTCAAAATCAAATATAAAATGCATGAATTAGCTCAAAATAAGTATGATAATGCTTTCTAACAATGATATAAATATGCAAAATTAAGCTATCATCAATCCACATCAAAAAGCACATGACTACAATGTGCCATGGACAGTTGTACCAACACTGCGTCAAGCGATCATTCAACTAGAAATTTAGACCCAGGGTCTTTGAAGAAGGTGATGTAGTCTTGAAGAAGCGTAACTAGGCCATGCCTGTTCATAGAGGAAAGTTTGCCCCAACTTACGAGGGCCCATATTCGGTAAAGAAGGCCTTTTCCAGAGGAGCCTTGATTCTAGCCGACATGGACGGGCATGACTTCAATATGCCCACCAATTCTGACGTCGTCATATGGTACTTTGCATGAAGAAGCCTCTCAGTGCACCTCATTTCTATACTTTTATGTCAACCAAAAAAAAGAAAAAAGAACAAAATCAAAACAAAAAAAAATGTAAAAAGGTAGATTGAAAACCAGAAAGGGTGGTCTACGCAAAAAAAGAGCAAAAGAAGGAGTGTGAGAGAGCCTGCTAGATTGAAAACCTAAAAGGGCGGTCTAGGAAAAAATTAAGGCAATCAAAAGTCAGTTGTAATACATGATGACCTGAACCTTCTTAGTGGAGGTACGTAGGCAGCCATCTTGGTTTGGTCACGTCTTAAAAGAAAAATCAGTCAGCTTAGCCTACTTGAATTTCTGCTCAAGATAAGAAAATTAGATGGATCTAGCGTCCAAGACAAGATATGAAGACACCTTCAAGATCACTCTCTGTCTACAATATTGCCATGAACCAATGGTCTGCCCAAGATGTTTTGGCTCATACCAATGGGAAATGTACCTTAATGGGAAAAGGAAAAGATCTATCTAGAATGTATCCTTGGAAAAAGAAGATATTGATATGCATGGATTTTACATATATCACTTATTTGTATAACCTTGTATTTTCAAAGCATTTGCTTGCATATTCATTAACATGCCTGTATTGTGCCATTCTGTTTCTTTCATACATTTTGGTATCAAAACATGAAATCTCACCTCATAAATATATCTCATGAATATCATCAGAAACATCTCTTTCCACCATCTCTTAGTTTCTAAGCATGCCTAACAGACTAGACTATGCTTTAAGAACTCAAACAAAAAAAAGGAAGGCCTTACGCAATTGGCTAGCAATATACAAGGGACCTTTCCATACATGGTGGGATACTAACGACATAGCTCATGTGCAGAAACAAAATAAGCATAAAAGAAAACTAGCAAGTCAAACATGGCCCAAGCAATCATACACGTCCTAGCACAATCTCCTAAAACTAGTATGGAGAATTAGGTCATCATGACCATGAGTGCGAACTAACCCAGCTGCTTCAAAGCCTAGGTCTTTGGAAACCCCTTTGAGTCTGTCATGTGAATGTCGAAGATCGACAAGCTCCCTCTCCATCATGGAATCAGAAGTAGGCCCCTCTCTCTCGGTCCCCAACAAAGCTTGCAAGGTGCCCACCTCTGCAGTAGCAACTCTCAAAGCCTTCTCCCTCTCAGCCAACTCAGTCTGAAGGTGATGGAAGGCCAACTGCGGCTCACTAGGCTCATCGCCCTCTCGCCCATACTCCATGCTCAAAGTGGAATGAATGTAGACCTTCACTTGTACTAGCTCCAATGCTAAGCCATCGGCCTTGCTACTAGTCTCAGCCCTGCCGGCCTCTAGTGCGGCCCTCTCCTTAACCCAAGCATGTGATGGAAAAATACATGTTTGTATCACATACAAAACATACGCAGCGGAAAAATAACGGATCTGTTAAGATGTGTGCCCTTAAATCCTATTGTATGATGCTATGTATGCTATTATGTATGACATTATGTATGACATGATGTATGACTTAATATTGTGTTTACTAAATTTTTTTTATTATTATCTAAAAATAATGGTAACATGAATATTGAGACATTATCATATAGTCCATGAGATGCATTGTATGTGATTTATGTGATTTAGTCCCAGAAGATGTAAATCACAAGTTCCTTGTAAACTCAAAATGTAGTTCGTAGTCGGTGATGAAATTGGGCATTTCATCTGCGAAGACTATAACATATCAACTAAGATGATTTGTCTTGATCATGGAAATGGAGATTTCTAGTTGGTATGTTGATATGTTTTAAGAGTTAAACATATTGAACTGGACCGGTGTGAGATTTATTATTTTTCTAATGACTGTCAAATGAATAATAAACTCACGACTTATATTTGCATGAACTCTTAATCCTGAGAGAATAATGGACTTGATCATGAGGTGTAGGTTGATTTGATATATCAAGAGTGAGATCTAGAGTAACAGTCAAAACCTCAGTATGTTGGGCAACCACATTTAGTGTTGATGGAACATATAATCTCAAGATGGAATTCATAATCTCTTAATGAAGATACAAAATATTCCCTTGAGATAAGTTTAATGGGTTTGTTATTCAGAAAGTTAGGCCTAACCACTTTAGTAAGGAGTTACTAAAGTATATGTTTATGGAATTTGATTTTATAAATATATGATGAATAACTTAAAGGATTAAACTGGGTACTCAAGGATAAGATGTAGTAATTTACAAAGTGGCAGTCTACATTCATGACTTTGTGTTAATACGAATATTTTATGAAGGGGTTGCATGTACAATAAAGTCTTGGGATATAATTTATAAATAAGGCATAGAGTGCAACTATATTTATAAAGTGGTATTAAATATAGTTAATAGTAACTTTGGACTTGTCAAGAGTTGATAGAAAAGCCTAAGGTCCATTGGAGCTAGTGTCTTATTGGTCCCTTTTGGTCCCACTCTAACCCACACACTTAAGCCCAATTGGAAAAGCCCAAAAGGCTAGCCCAATTAGATAATCAGTTAGATACAAAGGGAGAAACATACAGAATTTTTGGGTAGAGATTTTTGCAAGAACACTATTGCGAAGTGGTGTAAGAAGTGTTAGACAGTTTTTGACATTCTCCCTTTGGAACTGATTGAGAGACCACACATCTTGGGCATTAGTGGAATTGGAGTGAAGATTGAAAGTGTTCTCAAATGCTTCTGATCTTCGGTTTTGAAATTCACGGCTCCAAGGTATACTCTCTTGTTCTAAAATTCTGAAACTTACATAGTGCATGTTAACATTTATGAATGAACTAGATCCATTATTTTTTCCACTGTGTACATGCATATTTCCATCAGGATCGATTTCATTCATAAATGTTAACATGTACTATGTAAGTTTCAGAATATAAGAACAAGAGAGTGTACCTTGGAGCAGTGAATTTCAAAACCGAAGATTAAAAGCACTTGGGAACACTTTCAATTTTCACTCCAATTCCACTAACACCCAAGATGTGTGGTCTCTAAATCACTTTTCCAAAGGGAGAATATCAAAGTGTCTAACACCATTTTTTTTTTTTTACACACCTTTTTCACAATAGTGTTATTATTGTTTACCTCACATAAAATTCTGTATCTTTCTCCCTTTGTATCTAACTGATTATCTAATTGGGCTGGCCTTTTGGGCCTTTCCAATTGGGCTTAACTGTGTGGCTTGGAGTGGGACCAAAAGGGACCAATAAGACACTACCTTCAATGGGCTTTGGGCTTTTCTATTAACTCTTGACAAGTCTAGAGTTACCATTAATTAAATTTAATACCACTATATAAATATAATTGCACTCTAGGTCTTATTAATAAATTATATCCAAAAATTTTATTGTACATGCAACATCTTCATAAAATATTTGTAGTATTACAAAGTCATGAAAGTAGACTGCCACTTTGTAGACTACTACATCTTAATTTCTTAAGTACCCGGTTTAATCCTTTAAGTTATTCATTATATATTTATGAAAATCCAATTCCATAAATATATACTTTAGTAACTCCTTACTAAAGTGGTTAGGCCTAACTCTCTGAATAACTGAACCCATTAAACTTATCTCAAGGGAATATTTTATATCTTCATTAAGAGACTATGAATTCCATCTTGAGAATATATGTTCCATCAACACTAAATGTGATTGCCCAACATACTGAGGTTTTGACCGTAACTTTAGATCTCACTCCTAATATATCAAAGTAACCTACACTTCATGATCAGGTCCATTATCCTCTCAGGATTAAGAGTTCATGCAAATATAAGTCGTGAGTTTATTATTCACTTGACAGTCGTTAGAAGAATAATAAATCTCACAGCGGTCCAGTTTTATATGTCTTAACTCTTAAGACATATTAACATATCAACATACCAACATACCAACTAGAAATCTCCATTTCTATGATCAAGACAAATCATTTTAGTTGATATGTTATAGTCTTCGCAGATGAAATGCCCAATTTTATCACCGACTACGAACTACATTTTGAGTTTACAAGGAACTTGTGATTTACATCTTCTGTGACTAAATCACATAAATCACATACAATGCATCTCATGAACTATATGATAATGTCTCAATATTCATGTTACCATTATTTTAGATAATAATAAAACAACTTTATTAAACACAACATTAAGTCATACATAATGTTATACATAATAACAGACATAGCATCATACAATAGGATTTAAGGGCACAGATCCCAACAATCTCCCACTTTCCCTAAAGATTATTGTGCCCTAATCTAACTCCCATCTCCTCCAAATGTGACTTGAAAGTCCTTTGGGGCAAGGCTTTGGTAAAGGGATCTGCTAGATTCTTTGCACCATCAATCTTTGCTACAACCACATCTCCTCGAGCAACAATGTCTCGAATGATGTGGTATTTCTTTCTATGTGCTTTCCTTTCTTGTGATTCCTTGGATCCTTGGATTGTGCAACCGCTCCACTATTATCGTAGAACAATGTAATAGAAACTTGCTCAATTCTCACAACACCAAGATTAAAAAGGAATTTCTTGAGCCAAACAACCTCCTTTGCCTTCTCACAAGCAGCAACATATTCTACTTCCATGGTGAAATTAGCAATACAAGATTGCTTAATACTCCTCCAACTTATGGCTCCACCTCCCAAGGTGAAAACACAACCCAAAGTGGATTTTCTGAAATCTAGATTTGACTGAAAATCTGAATCTATATAGCCAATGGGAATCAAATTCTCACACCGGTAAAAAAGCATATAATCCCTCGTTCTCCTTAGATACTTGAGAATATGCTTTACAGCTTGCCAATGTTTAGGTCTTGGATTTGACTGATATCGGCTGACCATACCAACTGAATAACAAATATCTGGTCTAGTATATAGTATGGCATACATGAGACTTCCCATAGCAGAAGCATAAGGAACTTGTCTCATCATGTTTTCTTCCTCTTGAGTCTTAGACTTTTGGTCATCAGACATAGGAACTCTATGTCTAAAAGGAAGTAATCTTTTCTTGGAGTTTTGCATGCTAAACCGTTCTAGAACCTTATCTATATATCCAGCTTGTGACAAGCCTAATATCATATTCTTTTGATCTTGCCAAAGCTTGATCCCTAGAATATAGTTAGCTTTGCCCAAGTCCTTCATATCAAATTGGCTTGACAACTAAATTTTAACCGATGACATTACTCTTACATCATTTCCAATGAATAGAATATCATTAACATAAAGCACTAGGAACATTATTACTTTGTCTTGATGTCTCTTGTACACACATGGTTCATTAAGATTTTATTCAAAACCAAATGATTTGATTGCCTGATCAAATCTGATGTTCCATGACCTAGATGCTTACTTAAGTCCATAAATGGACATTTTTAACTTGCATACCATATGCTCTTGGTTCTTTGCTATGAAACCTTCCGGTAGCAACATGTAGATTTCTTCTTTAAGATTGCTATTAAGAAATGTAGTCTTGACATCCATTTGCCAAATCTCATAATCATAATGAGCAACAATGGATAAGAGAATTCTGATAGATTTAAGCATAGCTACTGGCGAAAAAGTTTCATCATAGTCAATGCCTTCTTTTTGTGTATACCCTTTCGCCACTAGTCTTGCTTTAAAGGTTTCAACCTTTCCATCTATCCCTCTTTTTCTCTTGTAAACCCATTTGCAATGAACAGGTTTAATGCCATTAGGCACCTTTACAAGATCCCAAACTTGATTGGAATACATCGAATCTAATTCAGATTTCATAATTTGGACCCAATGATGTGCATCTATATCATTCATTGCCTCCACATAAGTGTAGGGATCCGATTCAGCCTCTTCTGAGATAGCTTCATAAGTTTCTCCTAAACCTATAAATCTCACAAGAGGTCGAATAATTCTCCCACTACGACGAGGCACCTGTGTACTAGACGTCTCCTGAGTTGTATCTTGTGGTGTATCTAATACAACCACATCATCTCTAGTTTCATCCATTGGTTGTTCAACTATAGGTTCATCTATTTCAACCAAAACAACTTTACTCCTAGGATAAAAATTATTCACATAATCATCCTCCAAGAATTTGGCATGAGTGCTAACAAACACTTTTTTGTCCTTACGATTATAGAATAAATAACCCTTGGTTTCCTTTGAATACCCTAAAAACATGCATACTTCCGTTTTAGCTTCCAACTTATCAGACTTCCCTTTCAACACATGTGTTGGATATCCCCAAATGAGGAGATACTTCATACTAGGCTTGCGCCCACTCTATAATTCCTTGGGTGTGTTAGGAACAGATTTTGATGGAACTAAATTCAAAATATGCATAACAGTTTTTAGTGCATATCCCTAAAAGGAAATTGGTAAAGTTGTATAACTCATCATGGACCTAACCATTTCCAAAAAAGTTCCATTCCTTCTCTCTGCTACACCATTTTGTTGAGGATTTCCAGGTGCAGTTAATTGGGATACATCCCATTCTAAATTAGGTAATCCTTGAAAACCCCAAGAAGGTATTCGCCACCTCGATCAGATTGAATGGCCTTTATGCGTGCCTAATTGATTCTCAACTTTGGCCCTAAACTCTTTGAAATTTTCAAAGGCTTCGGACTTCCGTCTCATTAGGTACACATAACCATATCTTGAGTAATCATCCGTGAAAGTGATGAAGTACTCATAACCTCTTTTTGCTTGGGTTGACATAGGACCACATACATCCGTATGAACTAATTCAAGCAACTCTTGGGCTCTTCTACCTTTTGCATTAAAAGGTCGTTTGGTCATTTTACCTTCCAAACAAGATTCATAAACTGGAAATCCATCAAAGTCCATGGGCTGTAAAAATCCATCTTTGATCAGTCTTTGAATCCTATTTGAATTAATATAACCCAAATGCAAGTGCCAAAGATATGCATCATTAGAAGGAAACTTTCTCTTTAATGATTTTACATGAGAGTTACTATCTAATTCAGAATTGTATAATTCATGCTTATCAGGAGTTAGAATATAAAAATCATCCACAATATTGCTAGAACAGATAAACATTTTATCCTTCTTTATTACAACATTGTCTTTCAGGATAATACAATACCCATGTTTACCTAAGTAAATTGCAAAAATTAAATTCCTACGAACATTAGGTACATACAGACACTCTTCCAATATTAAAACCCTAGACTCAAAGCACAAATTAACAACACCAACAGCTACAACCAGAATCCTGCTCACATTAGCCAAAGTAAGAAACAATTCCCCTTCATTCAGCTTTCTGGTCTCCTGAAACCCCTGTAAAGAATTGTAGATATGATTAGTACAACTTGAATCCACACACCAGGAATCCATGAGATTCTGTACCAAACATATTTCAAGAATAAAGGAAATTTTTATACCCTTATTCTTGGCAGCTTTAAACTTTGGACAATTCCTCTTCCAATGTTCTTTCTCACCACAATGGAAACACTTTCCTTTGATCTTATTTCCTTTGTCGGCAACCCCTAAGGTTGCTTATCCTCTTGCTTAGTGAAGTCCTTCTTCTTCTTCTTCTTCTTACCCTTGCCTTTCGACTTAGGTTGAGAGGTAGAAGCTTCACCCGCATTGGCTTTAACATTAGAAGTACCAAGGATGCCTTCTGCCGCTACCAATTCATTCATCAATTCAGACAAAGAATAAACCTTTTTGTTCATATTATAATTAAGTCTGAATTCCTTGAATGATTCCGGTAGTGACTGGAGTATCATATCCACTTAGGATTCTCCATCAATATCGGCACCTAAAACCTCTAATGTATTCAGATTAGAGATCATTGTAAAACAATGTTCCTTAACTGAAGTACCTTTAGCCATTTTGGTATTATAAATTTGTCTCATGGTTTCTTGCCTTGCAGAACGGTCTTGCTCACCAAACATCTCCTTCAGACTTAGCATAATGTTCAAAACTAATTCTACATCTTGCATTTGATGCTGTAGAAAATTTGAGATGGATGCTAGGATATAGCACTTGGCCATTTCATTAGATTTTTGCCAATGATCACATCTTTGTTTTTCCTTAGGAGGAGCATCTAATGAAGGAAAGCTAGGACATGGTTGAGTAAGCATATATTTGTGCTCTTCAGTAGTTAAAACAATGTTCAAATTTCTTTTCCAATCAACATAGTTGGATCCAGTCAGTTTGTTTTGATTAAGAATAGAAACAAGTGGGCTAAATGATGCCATGTTTAAATCCGAAAACAATAAACATGAATATGATAAGTAAACTGGACATTATCAATTTAGCATATAAACATATAATATGGAACCTTGATAAAACTGTAATATAATATATGCAACGACGACCCAATCCCATGTTTATAATGTTGGAAAAACTGGTTTTGTATCTCATACAAAACACATAGTGGAAGCAACAAACAAGGATCTATTTCATTCATGATTGATAACGTCCACTATGTAAATTTCAGAATTTAAGAACAAGATAGCGTACCTTGGTGTGGTGAAATTCAAAACCAAAGATTGAAGTACTTGGGAATACTTTTAATCTTCACTCCAATTCTACTTTACGCCCAAGATGTGTGGTCTCTCAATCAGTTTTCAAAGGGAGAATGAAAGTGTGTCTCACTCTCACATACATACCATTTCTTATGTTTTTTAATAAAAATTCTGTCTGTTTCTCCCTTTATAACTAACTGATTATCTAATTGGGCTAGCCTATTGGGCATTTCCAATTGGGCTTTAGTGTGTAGCTTGGAGTGGGACCAAAAGGGACCAATAAGACACTAGCTCCAATGGGCCTTGGGCTTTTCCGTCAACTCTTGACAAGTCCAAAGTTACCATTAATTATAGTTAATACCACTATATAAATATAAGTGCACTCTTGGCCTTATTGATAAATTATATCCCAAGACTTTATTATACAAGCGACCCCTTCATAAGATATTCGTAGTAACACAAAGTTATGAATGTAGACTGCCACTTTGTAAATTACTACATCTTATCCTTGAGTACCCGGTTTAATCTTTTAAAATTATTCATTATATATTTATGAAATCAAATTTCATAAATATATACTTTAGTAATTTCTTACCAAAGTAGTTGGGCCTAATTTACTGAATAACTGATCCCATTAAACTTATTTCAAGGGAATATTTTATATCTTCATCAAGAGACTATGAATTCCATTTTGAGAATATATGTTCCGTCAACACTAAATGTGGTTGCCCAACATATTGAGGTTTTGACCGTTACTTTAGATCTCACTCCTGATATATCAAAGCAACCTACACCTCATGATCAGATCCATTATTCTCTCAGGATTAAGAGTTCATGCAAATAGAAGTTGTGAGATTTATTATTCATTTGACAGTCGTTAGGAGAATAATAAATCTCACAGTGGTCCAGTTCAATATGTCTTAACTCTTAAAACATATCAACATATCAACTAGAAGTCTCTACTTCCATGATCAAGACAAATCATCTTAGTTGATACGTTATAGTCTTCACAGATGAAATGCCCAATTTCATCGCCGACTACGAATTATAAATTCTGAGTTTACAAAGAACTTGTGACTTATATCTTCTGTGACTAAATCACATAAGTCACATACTATGCATCTCATGGACTATATGATAATGTCCAAATATTCATGTTACCATTATTTTAGATAATAATAAAACAACTTTATTAATCACAATATTAAGTCATACACAATGTCATACATAATGTCATACATAATATTATACATAGCATCATACAATAGGATTTAAGGGCATAAATCCTAACATATAATTCCTTAGTAGCAAGTTTATTATAAACACTATGATTGGTTGAGAACTATTCTCATTATTAGTGCTATCATGATAACTCTTATCAAACACTAATAATATGATGCGAACCTCAATCGACACGCTTTGAGACCCAACAAAAATATTGGAATACTTGCCCAAGAAAGCTAAAATTCAGATTTTTGATAGAAACCCTGACCTAACGTTTATAATTGAAATGCGAACCAAAGGTATAAGTTGACCTTGACCCAATGATTATAAAGAATCACGAACCAAAGGTATAAAGTTTGAACGCCACAAGGAAGAATCCTTGATAAGTTCACAGTTCTTGAAGAACCAAAAGAGAGCAAAGCCTCACCTTTTCTGATTTCTATTCAATAATATTATATGAAAAACGTTTACAAACTTAAGGGCCTATTTAAGGGCTCCATAAAACTTGACAGACAAGAAAATATATTCTAAAATAACTCCTAATTGATACCTTACCATATCTAGAATCAAATTTGACCTAAAAAGCATTAAATGCACCTAAAAACAAGGAATTAAATCACCTAAACCTAAAATAACGTTTTTACATAAAAATACCAAAAATAATAAATTACAATAATTAAACAGTAAATTGTGTCCTACATCAGACCCCTCCACTTGAAACAAACTCGTCCTCGAGTTCATCTTTGAAATTTGAAATCTTCCACTCCAAATAAACAAATACTTCGAATGCTTTGATGACTTGATCCGGTTGTGAAATTTGAATCCTTCATAAAGTGTAGCAGAAAATTTCTTCTCATCTACTTTCAATTTATTTGCAACATCAATCAACAAAGGGTTGATAATAAAATTAAAATTTTCTACTCCAAGAAAATCAACATATAGTATAGTCATCTTCAACAAATCAACTGAGACTTAAGGATTGTGAGTTGTGGACTCATCCTCATATTTGACCTTAATTGAACCTTCCATAATGTTCTCAATAATTACCATCTCTTTTTTTTTTCAAGTTTTTTTTTTCACTTTTTTTTTTGGATGATAACAAGAAACAAAAGATAAAAGGGATAGAAAACTGATTTTAGAACCTGTGCTCTGATACCAAATGATGCGAACCTCAATCGACACACTTTGAGACCCAACAAAAATATTGAAATATTGGAATACTTGCCCAAGAAAGCTAAAATTCAAATTTTTGATAGAAACCCTGACCTAATGTTTATAATTGAAACGTGAACCAAAGATATAAGTTGACTTTGACCCAATGATTATAAAAGAATCACGAACCAAAGGTATAAAGTTTGAACGCCACAAGGAAGAATCCTTGATAAGTTCATAGTTCTTGAAGAACCAAAAGAGAGCAAAGCCTCACCTTTTCTGATTTCTATTCAATAATATTATATGAAAAACGTTTACAGACTTAAGGGCCTATTTAAGGGCTCCATAAAACTTGACAGATAAGAAAATATATTCTAAAATAACTCCTAATTGATACCTTACCATATCTAGAATCAAATTTGACCTAAAAAGCATTAAATGCACCTAAAAACAAAGAATTAAATCACCTAAACCTAAAATAACGTTTTTACATAAAAATACCAAAAATAATAAATTACAATAATTAAACAGTAAATTGTGTCCTACATCAAATATACCGTATTACCTTTGGCCTTTAAGTAATAATGACATAGTTCCTTTGGGAGGTTAACATTACATTAAGTCTAGTGTACACCATTATCCTGAATCATGTGTAGCCATATTTCATCTCCCTTTATAGTGTTTAAACTTGTAGTACCATGAAACAAAACACCCTCCTTTAGGATTGCGAGGCATATATGCCAAGATGAGGTGCGTATCCCACACTACTATGAATCGATAATGGAGGCCGTGAGATCCAACCCTTGTATCTCTCTCCCACTAGATGTTTTAAAATGAAGGTTTTTAATTTAAAACATGCATAAATAGATTACACATTGCCTTGCTCTTTATATAGGTAAAAAACACTTTAAGAAAATTTTGGATCATCAGTCCTCGATCGATCCTCAATAGATGCTTGATCGATCGAGAAACATTCTAGATGCTTGATCGATCCTCGACAAATGCTCGATCGATCGAGAAACAATTCCGTGAAGCTCGATCAATGCTCGACAGATCCTCAATCGATCGAGAAAAATTCTGCCAGCTTGATCGATGCTCGATCGATCGAGCGTAGCGAATTTCAAATTTTCCAGAATTTTTAAAAGATAGTTTTTAACGTTTTCATGAACAAAACAACCATCATATGAACATGATGGACATAAATTGATATCAAAACTGAATTTCATTGATGCTATAGCCTTAAAGTTTAGTTTAACATTCTTAAACTCAAAATTAAACAACATCATTACATCAATATCAGTTTTTATCAAAACAATAGTTTCAACAACCATGCAGAAAACTAATTTCTAACAACATAAAACTATTGTCACTAATTCCAAAACTCAAAACATGTTAAACAGATATAGAAGACCGGTCTGATACCATTCGAAGGAAAAATACATGTTTGTATCGCATACAAAACATACGCAGCGGAAAAAATAACGGATCTACTTCATTCATAAATGTTAACATTTACTATGTAAGTTTCAGAATATAAGAACAAGAGAGTGTACCTTGGAGCAATGAATTTTAAAACTGAAGATCAGAAGCACTTGGGAACACTTTCAATCTTCACTCCAATTCCACTAACACCCAAGATGTGTGGTCTCTAAACCACCTTTCCAAAGGGAGATTATCAAAGTGTCTAACACCTTTTTTTTACACACCTTTTCACAATAGTGTTATTATTGTTCACCTCACAGAAAATTCTGTATCTTTCTCCCTTTGTATCTAACTAATTATCTAATTGGGCTGGCCTTTTGGGACTTTCCAATTGGGCTTAAGTGTGTGGCTTGGAGTGGGACCAAAAGGAACCAATAAGACACTAGCTCCAATGGGCCTTGGGCTTTTTTGTCAACTCTTGACAAGTCCAAAGTTACCATTAATTATATTTAATACCACTATATAAATATAATTGCACTCTAGGCCTTATTAATAAATTATATCACAAGACTTTATTGTACATGCAACCCCTTCATAAAATATTCATAGTAATACAAAGTCATGAAAGTAGACTGCCACTTTGTAGACTACTACATCTTAATTCCTTAAGTACCCGGTTTAATCCTTTAAGTTATTCATCAAATATTTATGAAAATCCAATTCCATAAATATATACTTTAGTAACTCCTTACTAAAGTGGTTAGGCCTAACTCTCTGAATAACTGAACCCATTAAACTTATCTCAAGAGAATATTTTATATCTCCGTTAAGAGACTATGAATTCCATCTTGAGAATATATGTTCTATCAACACTAAATGTGGTTGCCCAACATACTGAGGTTTTGACCGTAACTTTAGATCTCACTCCTGATATATCAAAGCAACCTACACTTCATGATCAGATCCATTATCCTCTCAGGATTAAGAGTTCATGCAAATGTAAGTCGTGAGTTTATTATTCATTTGATAGTTGTTAGATGAATAATAAATCTCACAGCGATCCAGTTCAGTATGTCTTAACTCTTAAGACATATCAACATACCAACTAGAAATCTCCATTTCCATGATCAAGACAAATCATCTTAGTTGATATGTTATAGTCTTCACAGATGAAATGCCCAATTTCATCACCAACTACAAACTACATTTTGAGTTTACAAGGAACTTGTGATTTACATCTTTTGTGATTAAATCACATAAATCACATAAATCACATACAATACATCTCATGGACTATATGATAATGTCTGAATATTCATGTTACCATTATTTTAGATAACAATAAAATAACTTTATTAAACACAACATTAAGTAATACATAATGTCATACATAATAATATACATAGTATCATACAATAGGATTTAAGGGCACACATGCAAACAGTATGATCCAAAGTGACAAATCTTTAAGTTAGATCCCCAAGCTCATCCTCCAAACCCGCAACTTGGGATCTCAGCTGAACACACTTTACCTCTGTATCGAGAGAGGCCGGCCCTCTCGGATCATGCTCCGCCCTAAAAGTAGTGAGCTCACTCTCATGTATAAAACATATGCAGTGGAAAATTAACGAATCTATTTCATTCGCAATTGATAACATGTACTATATACATTTTAGAATTAAAGAACAAGAGAGTATACCTTGGTAAGATGAAATTCAAAACCAAAGATTAGAAGTACTTGGGAACACTTTTAATCTTCACTCCAATTCCACTTAATGCCTAAGAAGTGTGGTATCTCAATCAGTTTCCACGGGAAAATAAGAGAGTGACTTACACTCACATACACAACATTTCGTCTAACCCTAAATTCTGTATGTTTCTTTCCTTATATCTAACCGATTATCTAATTGGGCTAGCCTTTTGAGCCATTCAAAATGGGTTTAGTATGTGGCTTGGAGTGGGACTAAAAGGGAACAAATAAGACTCTAGCTCTAGTGGGCCTTGGGCTTTTCTGTCAACTCTTGACAAGTCCACAGTTACCATTAATTATATTTAGTACCATTACATAAATATAATTGCACTCTAGGCCTTATTAATAAATTATATCCCAAGTCTTTATTATCCATGCAACCCTTTCATAAAATATTCGTAGTAATACAAAGTCATGAATGTAGACGGCTACTTTGAAGATTACTACATCTTAATCCTTGAGTACCTGGGTTAATCCTTTTAGTTATTCATCATATATTTATAAAATTCAATTTCATAAATATATACTTTAGTAACTCCTTACTAAAGTGGTTAGGCCTAACACTTTGAATAACCAAACTCATTAAATTTATCTCAAGGAAATATTTTATATCTCCATTAAGAGATTATGAATTCCATCTTGAGAATATATGTTCCATCAACACTAATTGCGGCTGCCTAACATACTGAGGTTTTGATCGTGACTTTAGATCTCACTCTTGATATATCAAAGCAACCTACACCTTATGATCAAGTTCATTATTCTCTCAGGATTAAGAGTTCATGGAAATAGAAGTCATGAAATTTATTATTCATTTGACAGTCTTTAGGAGAATAATAAATCTCACAGCAGTCCAGTTCAATATGCATTAACTCTTAAAATATATCAACATATAAACTAGAAGCCTCCACTTACATGATCAAGACAAATCATCTTAGTTGATATGTGTGAGAGACCTCGCCTGAAGCGATGCCCCTAAAAAAGAGAGAAATTTTTGTGGTGCTTTTTAGGGCACCTCTCTGTTTGGGTAAGTAGTGTGGAGTCGTCACTTATTTTTTATGTACAAAAATAAGAAAAACTAATTTAAAATACAGTACATGACTAAATTTCTTCATTTCATTGATTGCAAAAAAAAGATACAAATTTGAAAAATTTAAACTTTACATGGCTTTGGGTCCTAGTTACAATCTACCAAATATACATGGCTTTCGTCCTAGTTACAATCTACCAAAAATAAAAATAAAGATAAAGCTAGATTTACTTAACCAAAAATCTAAATCCGGAGGCTAGGTTACAGAATGGGATGGTGTTAGGCACCCATTCTGCTTAAACAAAGTCTAGTCTTCTAGACTCTTGTGACCAATGTACCATTTTATGCATGTCATGAATGATATGTTGGACATGTTAAATAAACTAAAAAACACAAAACCATTTATGAATGTATCCTCTTTTTGTTTTTTAAAAATTCAGATCTGTTTTAATGATTAGAAAAAATTGATTTTGAAAAATCAGATTTGTTTTTGTATATGTAAAAAGAAGGTTTTTTGAAGAGAAAATTCAGATTTGTTTTTTGTACGTGAAAAAAGAAGGTTGTTTGAAGAGAATTTTGATTTGTTTTTTTGTATGTGTAAAAAGAAGGATTTTTGAAGAGAAAATTTAGATTTGTTTCTTTTGTATGTGTAAAAAAAAGGTTTTTTGAAGGGAAAATTCAAATATGTTTTTTAAGAGATTAAAAAAATGGTTTTGAGTTTTGTAAAGGATTAGATTTCTTTTGGCGATGATAAAAAAATGATTTTTTTATATGACAGAAAAAAGCAGATCTGTTTTTATATTTGAAAAAGGTATGTTTTTTTTATATAAAGAATCTCATTCACAGAATAATTCCATGCTACATGACTAAAAAAAAAACAACAAAACAGCAATTTATGATCTCTTTCTTTATTTCAAAAATCTGCATGCATAAAAAGTAAGATCTGTATCTAAAAAAGATACAAAATCCGTTTTTATCTTAAAGAAAAATTCAGATCTACATCTAAGGACGATGTAGATCCATTTTGCTTTAAATAAAAATTCAGATCTACATCTAAGGACAATGTAGATCCATTTTGTTTTAAATAAAAATTCAGATCTACATCGAAGAAAAACTAGTTTATTACACGCAAATTTTTAAAACTAAGAAACATATTATGGTAACAATAAAAGAATCAAGAGCATATTTTAATAATCTAAAGTAACAAATCAGAACATGAATATTTAGAAACAAGAAAGCATGCATCATCATGATTAGAGAAACATTAAGACCAAAAGGGTTAGAAAGCAACCTCTTGCATGAGTACTCCAAAAGTGCCGAATTAGCTCTTGGAGGCCGAACGCGCTTTCATGTTCGGGTGCCATTTGGACTCCTTTTCTAGGGTTTTTTGACTGATCCTTGTATCTAGACGTGTTTTCATTCTTCGTCCATGATTTTTTTTATTATCTCTTTTCTAGATAATTTAGGCTTTTTAAGAACAATTATCTTGTGGATAAATCCCTTAAAGTAAATCCTCATAAAGTTCAGATTATCCACAATTTTATTCTTATCCAATCAACCCTTGTATTCCTATGCACGCATCCTTATCTTAAACACTAATTATCAACCAATCACAAAATTATTTAATTAATTTTAATTGTTTGACCGATCAGAATTAACTTAAATTAATCGTGTGTGGTCAACTCTTCCTAGACGCAATACATATGGCCCGTGCAAACTTGAGCATGCAATATCTTTCGATTCGATGGTTCAATTTAGAAACCGAACACCGTTGCAATCTTTATAATCTTAAGGTCATTTTTATGATGTGCAATGAATGAATTGATGCATGCAATGCAAGAACAAATTGATGCATGTGATGTAAAGAAAAATGATGCATGTAATGCAAGAATGGTTTTTTTGGGTACTTGGACGGTCAGTCCAATCATCTTCCTTGATTAAATCATAGGTGCAAAATCGAGAGTCTACAGAATGCCCCTCATTCACAGAGCTTGGAAAGCGAATGTCAATGTAAAACAAAGACACTGCTTTAGTGACCATGATTTAATCAATGTTGAATTTTTAAAGATTACCTAGCCCTCGAATCTAAAACTTTGGAACATAGAATTAGTGCGTTATCTTTTTGTCAAAACAATGAGAATATTTGACTTAGCTAGTAATTGATGAACCTTGAGATGATTCTTGACAATTGATATGACTGAGAGACTTTTTTATTCCGATCTTAATAATGGAGTTGTCTGCGACCAAGGGGGCTTGATCTTGACGAAGGTGTGTCTGCGACCAACTGGCTTGGTCTTAATGAAAGGACTGTCTGCAACCAACTGGCTTGGTCTTGACAGAATGGGCGTCTGCGATCAATTGGCTTAATCTTGACTAAAAGGGAATGTATGCAATCAACTGGCTTGATCTTGACAAAAAGGAGCGTTTGTGATCAACTGGCTTGATCTTGACTAAAAGTGGATGTCTGCGATCAACTGGCTTGATCTTGACTAAAAGTGGATGTCTGCGATCAACTGGCTTGATTTTGACTAAAAGGGGCGTTTGTGATCAACTGGCTTGATCTTGGCAAAAGGGGTGTCTGCAACCAATTGGCTTGGTCTTGACGAAAGGAGTGTCTTCGATCAACCGGCTTGATCTTGACGAAGGTAATGTCTACGACCAACTGGCTTGATCTTGACAAAAAGGGTGTCTGTGACCAACTGGCTTGGTCTTAAGAAAAAGGGTGTTTGCGACCAATTGGCTTGGTCTTGACAAAATGGGCGTTTGTGACCAACTAGCTTGGTCTTGATGAAGGTAATGTCTACGATCAACTGGCTTGATCTTGACTGAAGGAGTGTCTGTGATCAACTGGCTTGATCTTGACAAAAGGAGTGTCTACGATCAACCGGCTTGATCTTGACAAAGATAATGTCTACGACCAACTGGTTTGATCTTGGCGAAGGTAATGTCTACGACTACTGGCTTGATCTTGACAAAAAAGGGGCTAAGGGCTTCTTATCCTTGAAACCAAGTTATTGCCTACAAAAATCAAAATTTAGATTCAGCCTCTAATTGATAAGTGCTTTATGTTCCCACTGTTTTTGAGATGTGTGATCTTCATTCACTCCTTTTTTCGTTCTTACTTTATCAAGAAAAGCTTTGACTGAAAAAGATTTTATTTTTGAGAAACATTTGATTTTTGAATCTTGGGAGTTTTGAATTTGAGTTTTAAAATTTTGAAAATTTGAAACTTTGAGATTTTGATTTGAAATTTGGAAATTGAAATATGAGATTTTGAGATTTAGGATTTTGAAAATTAAGACTTGAGATTTTTATCATGAAATCTGGGGTTTGAATTTTTTTTCTTTGAAATTTGGATGTTTGGATTTAGAAAAAGATTTGGCATTGAAAATGTGAGTTTTTTTTTTTTTTTCCTTGATTTAGAGATGAAAAGTTTGAGAATTTGAACTTCAAAAGATATTTGTAAAACTTTGGAAATTTTTTTTTTGGGTTGACTGAGTCAACTTAATTTGACTGAGTTGACTCAGTTTTGGCTGAGTTCAAAGTGTGGGGGCCAAATTTTGACCCCCCACTTTCCTTTGTCTCTCTTTTTTCTTTTTTGTTTCATCCTTCTCCACCTCTCTTTCTCCATTGTCACTATGCACTCTCTTCTTCCCCTTGGATTTTCTTCTTCATCTCACCATTTCTTATTACAAAAGACACTCTTCTAAGGAGGATGGACTTCTTCAAGACCCAAAGACCCATGCTCCATATTGTCATGTAGACACCAAGGAGAGTTTTTTTTTTCTTTGGGTTTTTTTTTGCTTGAAAAAATGTTGTTGCATGTTTCATTGAAAGTTTTATGGTGAGACATTGTCATTTGGTTGTTTGAAATTTGGGGGCATTGCTTGATTGGTTGTGTTGGAAAATGTTGGCTTTGGAGCATTCTTGAAGTATTGTTTTTTTTGTTGATCATGGTGCAATTTGGACAATGTTGGTGGTTTATGGAATTTTGACAATATAGGTAGATATTGATGTTGTTGGTGTTGGAAAAAATCTAGTTTTTTATCTCATACAAAACACACAGCGGAAGCAACAAACATGGATCTACTTCATTCATGAGAGATAACATGTAACCTTGAATTCTAGAACAAAGAATAGAAAGCGTACCTTGATGCAGTGAAATTCAAAACCAAGACTTGAGAATACCTCTAATCTTCATCTCAATTCCACATGGTGCCCAAGATGTGTGGTCTCTCAATAAGTTTTTATGTACGTTGATTCTCAAAGAAAAATCTTTCTTCTTCTCCTTGTAGAGAAAAACTATTTTCTTTATTTTTATCATACGTACATTCTAACTACCTTCGTAGTTAATTTATTTAATAACTCTTATTAAATAAAAACTGATTATCTAATTGGGTTAGCCTTTTGAGCCGACCCAATTGGGCTTTAGTTTGTGGCTTGAGATGAAACCAAATGGAACAAATAAGACTCTAGCTCCAATGGGCCTTGAGCTTTTCTGTCAACTCTTGACAAGTCCAAAGTTACCATTAATTATATTTAATACCACTATATAAATATAATTGCACTCTAGGCCTTATTAATAAATTATATCCCAAGACTCTGATAATATCATTTGACCCATCCATGAAATATCCATAGTGAACAAAGTTATAATAAACTGTCATTTTGTAAACAACTATTTTATCCTTGAGTACCCGATTTAATCTTTTAGTTATTCACATTTATTGAAATCCAATTTCAATAAATATAAGCTTTAGTAACTTCTTACTAAAGTGGGTGCCCTAAATAACCAGTTTTTATTAAACTTATCTCAAGGGGATATTTCGTGTCTCTATAAAAAGAGATTATGGATTCCATTTTGAGAATATGTGTTCCCTTAACACTACGTGTGGTTATCCAACATACTGAGGTTTGACCGTGAATATTAGATCTCACTCCTGATATATCAAAGTAACCTACATTTCATAATCGGGTTCACTATCCTCTCAGGATTGAGAGTCTATGAAATTAGAAGTCGTGAGATTAATTATTCAGGTAACAATTGTTGATTGAATAATTAATCTCACAGCGGTCCAGTTCAATATGTCTTAACTCTTAAGACACATCAACACATCAACTAGAAGTCTCCACTTCCATGATCAAGACAAATCATCTTAGTTGATGTGTTATAGTCTTCGCAGATGAAACGCCCAATTTCATCACCGACTACGAACTACATTTTGAGTTTACAAGGAACTTGTGATTTACATCTTCTGTGACTAAATCACATAAATCACATACAACGCATCTCATGGACTATGATAATGTCCCATTAGTTCATTTATAAATAGTCTCATATAATTAAACAATTTAATTATTTATGACATGTCAATAAATTGGATTATAGGGCACAAACCCTAACAGTTGGATGAGTTTTGGTTTGGATTTTCGGAGTATTGGCATTGTGAAAAATTTGTGGTAGGCTTATGTAAATGTGTTCATGATAGATATGGAGAAAGTTTATTAGCATGTGTAAACTTTGTTTTATGGACATGGCAAAATTTTGTGGGTATGGAAAATTTTTTTGGACATGGGAAAAATTTTATGGGGATGAACTTTTGAAAAATTTTGTTAGGCATGTGATGTTGGTTCTTGAAAAATTTTCGTGATTATGGTTTTGGCCTTGTGGGAATTTATTTTGTGCATGAGTTTGTGGAATTTTTACTATTTTGGAAATGTAGGAACTTTTGTTTTTTTATGGCTATGGAAAAGATTTGGATATGTGAAGAATTTTGATTGTGGTGAAATTTTTGTGATGTATTGGGGGTTTTTTTTTTTTTTTTTTTTTGTGATGTGGTTTTGGTCATGGAAATTGATGAGTTGAACTTGTGTGTTGTAGAGCCTTAAAAGTAGAGGCAGTCTCCAAATCTTGAAAAGTGCATGGGCAGCGTGTCTCCTAGCATCAAAAACATTATAAATGAAGCGGGCTTTGGCACTTTCTTCGAAGCCTTGTTGAATCATGGGACGCATGAATACAAAGATCTTCAGTTAATCTGCCTTGGCAGAATGCTTCTGGGATACTACCTGTACCTTCCACTTTCCTCGTATTGGGGAGGTAATGTTGACACCTTATGATTTCTCTGTTATCACTGGTCTAAGGTTCGGTGGCGAAAAAAATCTTGTCAATGATTACTTTACTCCCGCTGAACTTAAGAAAGTTCTAGGTATAGTGCATTCTAGAATGAGGAGTAACAATATCCCTTTGTCTTGGCTATGTGATAAAATATTCCTCATTGTGAGATTGAGGCAAAAGGTGCTCGTATGTTCATGCTTCTATTTGTTGGGAATTTCTTGTGTTCGAATTTAGGCAGTACTGTGAATCTGCGTTACTTAAAAATCTTGAAAAGAGTTGGACAGATCCGAAATTATGACTAGGGCAGCATGGCCTATGCTACTCTATTGCACTTCATGACCCAACTCTCTAGGTGGAGTCTTTCAAGTTTGGGTGGGGCTCCATTTGTATGGCAAGTGAGGTTTTGAATTTTTTTTTTTTGGCTATGTGTAAGCTTTTGGAAAATTATTTTGGCTTTGTGGTAATGGTGTCGTGGCAATTTTCAGGTTTGGATGTATAAGTATTTTGGAGTGGGTCATGAAACCTGGGAGGAAGTTGTTGGCATTTTTCCTAGATTTCTCCATTGGTTGCCCCAGTATTGGTCGTCAACGACCTCTAAGCGTTCCTTGGAAATTTGGCGCTTGGTGATTGACAACTTGACTGTTGATGGCGTAAGTCCTTATTCTTCTTCAACTCTTCATTTTTCGTTCGGGATCTTTGGTGCTTGATTATGGTTTGATCTTTTCTCATTCTGGGTTTCTTTGTGAATTTTCAGATGTCTTTAAATCCTTGGGCTAGATGTGTGGGGTATGCAGAGTGTGAACGGGCTTTAGAGCTTAATGGTTGTCAGGCATTGTTTGAATGTGGGCATGGAAGGTATTGGTATCTTGGTGATTAGGTGTCACCCTAAGTTCATCATGTATATCCTCCTACAAGAATTCCAGTTCCTCCTTGTCCCTCCATTCGGTTAGCTGACTTTCTGACTCATGAAGAGATTGCTTAGGCTTGTGTAGGCTTTGTTGTTCTAGAAACAACAGGATCTTATTCTGAGTTTATTGAAACTTGTGTACAAGGTTGCTTGGCTGGCCAAATGGTACTTCTTTTCATTTCTAAAGTCAAATCTTCATTTTGCAAATTCTTTCCATAATTCAGCTTGGTGACAAAATTTGCATGTTGGATTTTCAGCCTCCACCTTCTGAAGGTAAGGAAGAGGGAGATGAAGAGGAAGAAATTCCTTCTGCTCATCATGTTGGTAGTTCTTCTAGGTCCTTTGTGTAGACTTATCCTCATTTTCTGGCATGACAATATTATGTGATGAATCTTAATGGCACGTATAGTTCCATGCCCTTGAATAGATCAGAGCATGTGCTGAATGTTCCTTGGCCCGATCCAGTGTGTTCTTGAATTTTCTGTTCTTTGTCCTTATTTCTTCTTTGCTTATTGAATAGTTCATGATCTGGCAGATTTGTGCTTCAGGTTGATGTGGACCTTGTGGAGGAAAGCATGCGAATAATTTGAGGCTTGTAGTCATTGGCTCGCACTTAATCGTCCCAATATGTGCTTAATGATGTGGGCTGGGTATGCCATGTCATTCTCTGAATATCTCTTGCTTGAATTGTGCTTGATGGTGGAACTAACACCTGAGTCTGCTAACTTCTTAGGCACATAGAATGGAAGCTGCTGATGCTACCAGTAGAACTTTAGAGGAGAGGATTAGGAGCCTTGAATTTGAAAATCATCAATACAATCCTCACTTTTTCTCGAGTCAAGGAGGAAATACTGAGGATGGCTCCTCTAGGGGTGGATCAAGGAGATCCTTATGCAGGAGGATTCAGAGTCCCAATGATGTATGACTTGTATTTTTATTCTTCTTGCAAAACAAAAGGAGGTGTTCCTTAGACAATCTTGTACTCCCTCCGTCCCACTTAGTTTGTCCTCTATTTCATTTTGGGATGTCCCAAAATATTGTCTGGTTTCTAATAATAAAAGTCATTAATTTACTAATGTTCCTATTATACCCCTATTTAATTTTCAAAACTACTCCATTTGAAAAGAAAATCAACAAATTTATTTAAGGGTAGTTTTGGAAACTAATACATTTTTAAAAGTTAGACAAGACAATAAATGATGTTCCTTTAAAAAGTTTAACTTTTCAAACAGGACAAACTAAATGGGACGGAGGGAGTATTAGTTTCCATGTTTAGTACTTTTTCCTTGGCATAACCACGAATCATGAGGAATCTTTAATTAAGATAAGTTTATAATTCACCTAATGAGGTCTTGTAGTATCAATTTAAGCTTATATTGATTAGCTTTATCGGAATCTGCACTTGCTTGAATGAGGTAGAGTTGAATGCCCCTAGTTTTAAAATGAATGCATGATTTTTTTGAAATCTTAGTGATGAAAGTCTTTAGAAAAATGATAATGGCGCTGCCCCATTTTTTTTTTTGAAGATAAATGAGCAATGGACAAATGCCCCTAGTTTTTTAAAAAAAGAATGCATGAATTTTGGAAATCTTGGTGATGAATTTTTTTTGAAAAGACAATGACGATTTAAAAAAAAAAAAAATTGCATGAGGCATGGGCGAATGTCCCTAGTTTGGAACATAAATTCATGAGTCTTTGAAAAAACTTGATTTGATAATTTTGTTTTTTGAAAACAATGATGCAAGTGATGATTTTTGAAAACAAGTGAGTTAGACACATTAGAGTGTCTCAGTTTGACTTTAAAAAAATCTTTTCGAGTGTTAAACGTTTAAAAAAAAAGGTCTGAGGACGTGAAATTGCATGGAATTTCATGTGGGTACGATGGAGAGGCAGCATGCCATTTGGCACATGAGGAGTGCCATTTGGCACATGAGGAGTGCCATTCGGCACTTTTGGAGTGCTGTTCGGCACTGGGCCACATTATGATGTTCTTGCCATGGTGGACTGACTCCTTACAATTTTCCAATGCATGTTTCGCGTTTTCGCATTTTTTGAAAAACATTTACTTCGTTTGTGGTCATGTAACACTCTCCTAGTCAGCTACAAACTCTCTGAAACTTATTTCAAACCTGATTGGGAATTGATGTAGCTCCTATAAATGAATCCTCCTGCAACAATTCTCTACATAAAGGTTAGCAGCACACAATAATCACAAGCAAAAGTCATCCATGGCTAGCAATCAAAATTTTTCTCATCCAACAATTCATGATATCAACAGATGGGTTTGTAGCTTTGATTTTAGCACCAAAACCAATTTTACAACCTTCAAACTAGAGGGAATTAAGGCTTTGAGGAATGTCAAGATCAAGTGGGACTTCCTTCATGCTGCTATGAAATTTTGGGATTTGGAAGATCATGTGTTTCGGTTTAACATTGCTTAACTTTTTCTGACAATTGAAGAGTTTTCCGCTATTCTAGGCTATGATCCAACCAGAAAATCTGTTGCAGTTTCTTGTGATCCCAGGCATAAGGAATCTCTGTTTGATGCTATCGGTCTTTCTACTTCCATTATTGATAGTATGATTGAAGGCCAAATGGTGAATCTTCGTACAATTACCTTTCGGTTGATTGACAAACGTACCTATGGATTGACCAATAATATGTAGAAAAACTTCGGTTTAGCCTTATGCTTCGTGGGAAAATTTTTACTTTGCTTTAAGAGACACGGTTTTGTGGATGCTCAAGCCATAAGTATTGTGAGCCAAATTAAGAATGGTGACAATCTTGTTTCTTTGATCTTGGTAGAAACTCTTTTAGGAATGGATCCTATATTTCATGGTGGAGAAACTCAAAAATTCTTAGGGAGTCCTTTAACTTTGCAGTTATGGCTGATGGAGCAACTGGACATGATTGCCAAGCCCACCACCGGTAATTATGGGCTTAGCAGTTTTCTTAGTAGGGCTGTAATCAAAACTGAGTGTCAAACTGAGAGTGATTGGGTGAAGTTCCTGGACAAGAAATCTAGTACTTCAATTCAATGAGACTGTTATTGGTGGAAGTGCCCACCCTCTCTATTGCGGTCTTCAGGATCAGTTCACATCTTCCTTGTTAGGTTGCAGAGGGAAACTTTCTACAAGGTAGATAGACTCTTGAGACAATTCAAATATGAACAAGGGATGGTAGGTGGCAAAAGAAGGAGACCTTTCTCTCCTATGGACAAAAATCCTACTACTATGAAGAACATGCTATTGGGTTTAGAGATGGTTGACCTGGTGGACCAATCTTTTATCAAGGTTCACTTTCACAAGATGACTACAGAATATTCTAACTGGCTAATAGACAAGATTGAAGACAAGGAAGCTGAGAGGGTTGCTATGAGAGAACAATTTCTCAAAGACAACCGGGAAAGACTCGATGAAGACAACTATGAATTCAAAAGAAGAGACAGGGATGATGAAGCACCTAACATAAAAGGAATTAATGATCATAAAAAGAAAAGATTAAAGACAAAGCGACCTTCTTATTCTTTTGGCTTTGAGCATGTTTATTTAGAAATTGATGTAAAAACTGTTATTTTTATGAATTATTTAGGTTTTGCAGGTTAGGAATTCTTTTGGCTTTATTTATTTATTTATTTATTTTATTATGGTTTGGCTTAGGGTTTAGGTTTTTGTGTAATGACATGGCTTAATGGAATGGTTGAGTTTTTGGAAAATTCCGGTTAATGGGCAAAGGGTTGGTTATGGGAAATTGTGACTGGACCAATGCATGGTTGCCTATGTACCCCATTTGATAGAAGGATCAAGTCATCATGTAATTCATTGATTTTTATTTGCCTTAATTTTTTCCTAGGCTGCCCTTTTGAGTTTTTAACCTAACAGGCTCTCTCACTCTCTCTTTTTTTTACTCTCCTTTTGCGTAGGTCGCCCTCTCGGGTTCTCAACCTACCTTTTCTTTTCTTTTCTTTTTTTGTTGCTCTAATTTTTGTCTAGACCATCCTTTTGGGTTTTCAGCCTAGTGAGCTCATTTTTGTTTTTGTTTTTTTTGGCTTGGTTTGTAACTACCACTTTAGACATGGTTCTTCTTCACTTGGTCCATGTTGGTTGGCTCAGTGAAAGGGTTTGCATCTAAGTCCAACAACCTTACTGCTCCTTCAGAGTACATCTGCTTGATAATGTATGGGCCTGCCCAATTCTACTTGAACTTCCCATTTGTATATTGAATCGGGGCTCGGATTTCTTTCAACACCAGATCTCCCAACTTCAAATCTCTTGTTCTTACTTTCTTATCAAAAGCTTTCCTAAGTCTCCTTTGGTATCCCTAAATGTGATATAGGGCTTTGAGTCTTTTCTCATCCAGCATGCATAACTGGTCATATCTACTTTGCAACCAATCTGCCTCAAGGATTTCCCTTTCCAGTATTGTCTTTAGTGATCGGACACCCATTTCAATGGGAAGGACCGCTTCCATCCCATACACCAATGAATAAGGAGTGGTTCCTGTGGAAGATTGAATTGATGTTCTATATCCCCAGAGTGCATAGGGCAATTATAGGTGCCAATCTTTATAATTCTTCACGTTCTTCTTCAAGATTCGCCTTATATTTTTGTTAGCAACATCAACTGCTCCATTAGTCTAAGGATGGTAAGGTGAAGATATGTGGTGCTGAATGTTGAACTGTCACAGTAGCTTCTCTATTTCTCCTTTAAAATGTAACCCATTGTTAGGTATTAATTTCATGTGGTACCTTATATTTGCAGATGTTGTTAGTTTGAATAAATTAAGCAACTTTCCTTGAATTCAGAACTTTGTATGAGGCAGCTTCTATCCATTTAGTGAAGTAATCTATGGCTACAAGTATGAATTCATGGCCATTGGATGTTGTTAGGACATATGTGCTTCACCTGTTTAGAACATATGTCATTCTTTTATGTAATTGGCTAATCCTTTGACAAAACGCACTTTACTTGTAATTGGGTAGAATTAGGATGTGTTTAACGCTTCAAGAAACTGAGTTTCAAGATTAAGTGTTGAAGTCATCAAGTCTGTCCAAGAACCAAGCTGAATAGTGCAAGTTCATTAAAGCTCGACAGCTAGCATGTGTCGAGGTTTAAAGAGTTGTTCAAGCCCCATGGCTCGACAACTGCTCGACAGCATCTCGATACCTTTATCTGTCAAGGTTTAAGAAAAACAGATTCTGAGTTCTGTTTTGATTCCAATCCATGGATGTGTCTTTGGGCCTTCTTTTATCCTAACCCTAGACATATAAAAGGATTATTTTAAGGGCCGTCAAAGTGTGGCAAGTTGCACAAGCATTGAGAAATCCTTGTTCATGCAAATTGTGACCTAAGACAAAGTTCTTGCCCTAGTTCATATCTCTTGTGAAGAAGTTGATGTGCCTTTGCACCGTAGGGTTTTGTAACCAAGCATCTTCTTGATCTTCATCGTGTGGATGAATTGAAGAACTTTGCAGCCAACAATCTTCTCTAGTTGGTGATTGAAGTCGCGTATTGAGATCCGCGCAATTGGTTAGTCACGTACTTGGGAGCCGTGCATTGAAAGGAGAAATTGTCACTACAAAACAAGTCCAATTGGGTATTGGGGTAAGGGTTCAATTGTAGGTTGGTAAGGTACTTGGGATTCCTTTACTTGTAACCGCTTGTTATGATAATAGTGGAATTTCGGGAGTGGTGATCTTAAATTCACTCGGTGGGGTTTTTGCCGTGTAGGTTTTTCCCATTCATAAACAAATCACCGTGTCATTTAATTTCCGCTGCATACTTTAGTATATTGGTGATTTGTTTGTGCTACCGCGCGTTTGCATGCTAATTTGATTAATAAATAAACTTGGCTAATTAATTAACTTAATCCATCACAAGGGGTTAATACGTTTTTGGCCTATCAAGTGGTATCAGAGCAGGCACACTCTGATTAGGGTTTAATCTTTGTGTGTGATCCATTGACCCCTGTTTGTCATGGATAGAGGTCAGTCTCTTATTATACCTCCATTGTTTAATTGTACTAACTATGCATACTGGAAAGTACGCATGAGAGCTTTCTTGTAGTCTCTAGATGAGAAGGTGTGGCAAGCTATGGAGATTGGCTAGACCAAGCCTAAAGAAGCGCCGGCCAATTGGGATGAAGCTAAGATCAAGGCGGCAAACTTCAACGGGAGAATCGCATACTCCCCACAACTCAAATGAAAGGTGCCTGTCTTGGCATGAAACCGCCACACCAAAGCCTCCCTAATCCCGTGCCTTATGGTAAATGGAGGGATCCTTAGAAAATCCTCCGACCCCTGCTCCCTCAAGAAATTTGCATAGTGCCTGTTAGTCTCAGGGTCAGATTGCTGCAGAAGGAAAGTAGACCAAGCAACCCAACCACGGATCTTGTCGGGCCCCTTTATTCAGAATCAGAAGCTACCCATTAGCATATGCATTCAACAGGAATCTAGATGATAAAAAATGAAGACAGCATATATGTACCTTCCACACCTGATACTGTCATCCACTGCTCTAGTGTAAGCATTGGCCTTGGCCTAACATGGCGGGAATCTCAACCTCAAATTGCACCTTCGGGTGCCTGAATCTAGATCGATCTCCTCCTCCCCAAACAAATCAGCCTCTATATCAAAAAGGAGATCCTTAACTAGCGTCTCTACTCTAGAGGTCCTTCTCCCTATAGTCGGCACGCATTGTGAGGAAGCCCCACTGGAAATAGTGTGAGGCTTAGAGGAAGCACTAACTGTCTTAGCTGAATGCCATCTCTTGGATCAGGTCTCCATGGCAATCCCGCCGGTGGGCATAATGTCATCACCCTCGCGGTCGAAATGGTTCTGTAGAACTCAAGCTGCCTACTCACTAGCAGAAACATTCTCATCATCAGAAGAAGTGTCCCTATGGGACATAGCATAAACAGGGGGCTTTCCCCCAGTCTCCTCTAGAGCTTGCCCTTCGAGGCATAATTTACAAACCAACCAGAAATTCAGACACAAGTGGTAAGCCCATGAAATAAATGGCAATACAGATGAACTAACATTGTTTCCTAAACATGTTATGCAGATTCATGTTAAGGGTCTTAGAAGAAAGCAAATTCCTACAAGAATCCAAGGTGGGTTAACTAGCGGTCGTGCCGTATGATCACATCCTACAACGAGTTAACTAGCGGCCGTGCCATATGCTCGCAGCTTATTTGGAGGCTATCTAGTGGTCGTGCCGTACGTCTCTACAGTAGGTTAACTAGCGGTTGTGCCATATGCTTACATCCTACAGTGGGTTAACTAGCAGCCGTGCTGTATGCTCACATCCTATCTTGAGGTTAATTAGCGGCTATATCGTATGCCTCGCCATTAAAGCTATCAGGTCACTAAAAAGTTTTCAAGTTCCTGATCTACAGTGGGTTAACTAGCGGTCGTACTGTATGCTCACATCATTTCTTGAGGTTAACTAGTGGCCATGTCGTACTTCTCACCATCATAATTATCAAGTCACTGAAAAGTTTTCAAGTTCCTAATCTACAGTGAGTTAACTAGCTGTCATGCCGTACACAATTTTCTTTGTCCAATCCTATTCCGAGGCTAACTAGTGGTCATGCCGTATGTCTCACCATTTCCAATACTCCCGACTACCAGTTAAGTCCCCTTACCTATGTCCAGCTTTTTATTTTTAGCATTTAAATTCCTGCATATTTGCACACCCATATAACACAGACAAAAAGCGAAAAATATTTGCATTTTCCTTTGATAGCATGGCATAAATCATGGGAAAAAAATATATGCTTATGAAAATTCCAAATATAAAGTAAGCACTAGCATGCATCCCTAGTAGTATTGCTACTAACATTTTTGTAGAGAAAAAAAGAGAAGAAGAAAGATAGACACTGACCTCAAGTGCAGAAGAGACTAAAGCAGCAGACTGAAGTCAAAAAGTCGGACCCACTAAGTTTGTAAGTTCCTCCAGAAAACTTTTTAGAAGTAAGAAGTCAAAGGAATGAGTGAAATGAGGTCAAAATGAGCCAAAAGGGGGCTTTTATAGGTCTTTGTATGGCTTGGGCTGCCCGACGCACCTTCTTGGACTGGTTGACTCGGTCAAACTTCCAAAAGAAAAGAAAATCCTTTTCCTTCCCCAGAGCTCAGAGATAAGTCCAGAAAATATTTTAGAAGCAGTCGCAACAGGTCGGTCTAACCAAGTAAAAACATGTCTTGATCTATAAGTAACCTTCACATGCAATTTGGGGGTGGCAAAATTTGAAATCACGTTCTTTATTTGACCCCTTTCATTTCACTTAAGAAGTTAGATAAAGAAGGGGCAGTTGTTGATACCGTATTTTTTCCGCCCTCGATTTGCGTGCCGAACCCCAAAAAATCCAAAAATATCATCTTCTCTCCATAGGGCCGCGAGAACATCTAGAATGTCATGGCACAACCCGTTTGGACACTAGAGCACTCAAAGTGCCTCTTTTAGCCAAAATAATCAAGACGCCCCTAATCAACCCTAGGTTGGCCGAAAGTCAAACAAGGTTAAAATCCCCTCAAAATATCACTTTTCATGGTTTTACATCAAACCTAAGCTTCTCGGAGATTTTTGGCAACTTTGATAAACCAAGTTTGACTTGGAGTTGACCCTTGGTGGGCCCCATAAACCCTAATTTTGATCCGACCGTCAGAATGGGTTGAACCTAACGCCATTACGAAGATTATCAAATTATCATTCCAATGACTACTCATTGGTTGAAATCGAAGTTACAACATTCGAGATATCACGAAAACCAGTTAGCGCACTGATTGATACACCGCTAACTTCCTAGAGCCATAACTTTTGATCTGACCATTGGATTTTTGAGTTCCATACCTTTTTAGAAACTGGAAGTTAAGATATTTCCAGGGGTGTTAAGATCAACCTCATTTTAGGAGCTTCACAGGTGGCAGTCCTTAAAAGGTTGCCAGCGGCCATATTAGGTGCGTTACCTCGTAAAGCGTGCCGGGGCTATAAAAGGCCCTAAACAGCTCTAGACCCAAAAAAAAAAAAAAAAGTTGACTCCTGGCTACTTGTTCTCTGCCTGGATGAATTTTAGGTTTTTTTCCTCTCTTTCAAACACGAAAAACACATCAAAGCCTCTTGATTTTTCTCTTCACCAAAAGTACAAGGTAGTGTTCGTACCCTCCATCTTCCTCTCCTTGGTTCCATACCTTGGATTTGAGGTTTAAGGGGTATGGATGTAGCTTTTTAGCTACTTTCCATACCCCTTTTTCTTTAAAGCTTCATCTAGCTTTTTATCTTGCTCTTTTTGCCTTAATAACATGACTTATTGCTTTATCTAGCTTGATTCTTGCTTTATCTTGCTTTTAGCATGCTTTTTAGCTTATTTCCATATGCTTCGTTGTTTGTAAATGTGCTAGTTGCCTTTTCTTCATGCTTTATGCCATGCTTTAGAGGCTTAGATCTTTTCTTTTCCATGTGTTGATCTTTGGGTCTACATGCTTACATGCTTGATATTATGTCTCCGGTTATGCCTTGGTTAGATCTACATGTTTGTATGCATGTTCTATGCTCCTATGCCTATGTCCATTTCGGTCACATATTTGTATGCTTGGGTTTGCATTCTCCCATGCCTTTATGTTTATATCTACATTCTTAGATGTATATCCACGTGCTAACATGTGCATTCCCGTGCTTATATGTGTTGACCGGTGTGTTTACATGCTTAGATCGATGTTCTCTACATGCTTTATGCCATCATCTATGGGCTTGCGTGCTTCATGCCATGTTTATGTGTTTAGGCCTAGACCTTGTTTGTCATGCCATGTGCTATTGTAGCCCTTTTGTTCCTTTTATCGCATTTTCTTATGTTTTGACCTAATGGCTAGGACTCAATCTAGACCCCATGGTCTTTGTCATCATCCATACACCAAGACCCACATCAAAGAGTTTGGATCATCCTATTTGCATGTCTATGCTTGCTTGCTTCTATGCTTTATGCTTGTGTTAGCCTCTCTAGTTCTAGGCTTTGCCATGTTTAGCACCTTTCGCGAGCTTGATCTGGTGTGGTTACATCTAACGCCCTTGAGGACTTGTTCGGATGTGACCATTTCGGAGGCATCTTCAGATGCCGGTTTGCCCCTTACGTACCCTTCCCCTTTTCTGCTTCGCACGATGCTATGCTTACCATGCTTGTTTGTGCCACCCGTTGTCTTTCTATGCATCTTTACACGCTTGTTTACATGTTCATGCATGAGTCTTGCTTGCTAGTGTGTCGTCCATACTTCAACATAATGAAGTCATGGACATCTGATCCAAACCTACATTTGTCCCTCCACAAACATCATCTTTTGTTTGCCTTCTTTCTTGTTTGCTTATTTGCTTGCTTCCTTGTTTGTTTGCCTTCTAGTTCTTTTGCTTATCGTGTTGCTTGTCATGTCTCCTGCCATATGCTATGCTTTCTTCGCTTGTATGCTTGTTTGCTTTATACTCATTATGCATTATCTATGCATCTCTTTCTTTTCATTGCTTGTTTGCTGGTTTCTTGTCTTTGCCTTTGCATGTACACACATGGAGCGAGGACGCATGGAGCTAGGGCACGGTCTCCCAGGCGCAAGCAAAAAGGGTGAGGATGTGAGCATGTGGATAGAAGCCAAGCGGCTATGTTTAGTAGATTTAGGAGTCTAGCCTCTCCCATTTGGTTATGTACTCTTTTAAACCCCTTTCCTTGCCCCCCTTCTTTCTCTCTTAGATGGGTTGTGTTAGGTATATCATGCCATGTACCATTCGTCCTCACCTTTAGAGTATGGAGACCCTTGTTTACTTTCCTGCACTTATATTTTAGGCCATGCTCTAGGGATGTAGGCATATACTTTCCTGCTCTATGTGCTTGCATTGTGCATGATGTATGTATATATACCTACTCGCCCCTTCTGGTGTGATTGTCACAGTCCCTGTC
Source organism: Castanea sativa (assembly GCF_040712315.1). NCBI lineage: Eukaryota > Viridiplantae > Streptophyta > Magnoliopsida > Fagales > Fagaceae > Castanea > Castanea sativa. The sequence continues at coordinate 33,137,647 of NC_134017.1, forward strand.
ACCTAAGGCAAAGCGATGCCTAATTTCAACCGTGAAAGTAAGGTGACATGTCGTCGAATTTTTGCCGTGGAAATTTGGTACTTTGCCTGAATGCCTTAGGAAAGCATAGATTGGGACCACACCCATTCAAAAGCCAAACCTCAAAGCCCCCCATGCATGCAAAGCCCCAAAAGTCAATGCCAAAATCATGTTTTTACTGTCAATCTCTGAAAATTCAGGTTTTATCAAAATGAAGGATTGTCCTTGGATAGGTATTGTGGGGTGCCTAACACCTTCCACACACGTAACCAAACTTCCAGACTCAAGAATCAAGATTTTTTGCCATCCACATTAGATTAGGAAAAATGCCCTTTTTCTTAGCCTAGGATTGTAATTAAATCAACTAGAAACAAGTGACCAATCACACCTTAGAAAAACCCAATGATTGGTGGCGACTTCACTTACCTTTAGTAATCACCTAAAATTTGGCCAAGATTCCTGGCACACCTCCAAAGGTTGACCTACTTCCTCCCCCGAGAGAGAGAGCACTCGAAGATCCCCGTGAACCACACCATTGTCGAGAAGGGCCTCCAACGGGCCCTGCGCACGCGGGAGCATCGCCACGGTGGGTGGTCGAACGAAGGCTCGATGGTTTTCCAACCATTTGTGGCCCAGGCGTCGACAATGTGTCCATTTAATTTTTTTTTGTCAAGTGAATTATTGGGTGCAAAAATTGAAGATTCTAAATCTAATTAAATTGTAAATTATATATGTATATGCATATTTATATTTAATGAGAAACCATTACATATTTTAAAAATTTGTGGTTAAAAAATGTGTAAGCTAATACAATGTATAATTTCAACCTCTTCTAAAAAAAATGTACAATTTGAACCATGTAATTGTGATTTTTTTTAATTGTATGGGGTTACACATTAGTTTTAGTAAAAGTCAAATAGATCCTACCGCATACAATAATAACATTCTTAAATCTCAAATCCACAAACGCCTGTGAAACTAAGTAAAAAACCTCCTCTACTTCCACTTGCCCAAACCTCCACCCCTCTACCCACCTATGCAAACCACCACATAAGTCGCTAGATTCATTGCTAGAGCTTATAAACATGCGGGAGCCGTCGTGAGCATGGTGTCTCAATCCCAAGGTTATTTTTGTGAGTTTCCATTTTTCCCAATTTGAATTTCTAGTTATCGATGGGTTTGGGTTGTTTTTTTGGATGTTAATAACTTGACTTAAGAATCCTACGTGTTAGGGTCCAACCCTAAACGAATCTGATTGTAGTTCTTTAGTAATATGAAGGAAAATTGGTATTTTTTGATAGAGGCATAGAGAAGGCCATTACCTAACTACCTTAAGAAAATTTAGAACGATGATAGTTCTTGTATGACAGTAGTTTTAACCATTGAGTAATGTGGGAAAGAGAAATCAATATGAAATCTAAAAATAAAATTTTTTCCTAGGGTGCAATTTAAGAATTTTTCTTCATTTTTTGTTATACTTAAAAAAGAAAAATGGTTTCAAAAAAAGAAAAATGGTTGATTTATAAAGGAAAATCTTGTTTCTTTGTCTTGCAGCTATTTTAGGAATGTACTTACTCCATATTGAAGGAAAACCTTGAATTTTGAAGAAAGTAATTTTGCACTCTACTAAACATATGACAGGACTAACTTTAGTCATTTGGAATAAGAACATAAGATGCACAATGAAAAAAAAAAAAAAAAAAAACTATTTTTGCTATGAAAAATTTGGTGGTTAGAAATTAAGCAAAACCGAGAAGCCAAATAGGCCTTGCTCTACATGATTAGGGGTCCTTTCCATTTACTGTATTTTGTCCAAGCCTCAAGGATACTAGCTCATGACTTGTAGATTTGATATTCCTTATCATTTTTCATATCTCTCATTTTGGTTCATTTATGTAAACTGAAATAATTACTAGCTTTGCATCTTTCGTTGTGGTTATAAAATCACATTCCGTAAGTAGAATATGGAAGTTAATTTTTTTTCGTGCATAAATTTAAACTTAACTTTTGGTTAGATGCTAGTTTTGTAGATCATAATAGGCTTCCAACTATTGCATTTACATGTAAATAAAAAATTTATGCCTCAAGGGATATCTAGTATCGATGTTTGGCATCCTTATTTTACAACCCAATGAGATGGTATAAAATTTCTACACCAACATATGTTATGACCTTTTGGTCTTGGAAACAATTGGTAGCCACCTACTTTCATTAATCTCTCGACTCTTTTGTAGCATATAAAATATAAATTGTTAGAAAAATGAGCGTTTTATTTTCTTTCGTTTCGTAGTTTTCTTCTTGGGGAATTTTTGCCTTTAAATTTCTAGTTTTGATGAAATGATACAATGTGGAATTTGTTGGTTTGTGAAACTTTTCTTTAGGGTGTATTATAATTTTAGTTTTGTAATGACCCATCATATAGTTTTTTTTTTTTCTAATACTTATTTATATTATTAATAACAAGATTCTCACCACCGCACACCTTGGTGCAATGGTATAAGTGCTTGTTGCTGATACCGTATTTTTTCCATCCTCGATTTGCGTGCCAGACCCTGAAAAATCCAAAAATACTATTTTCTCACCATGGGGCCATGAGAACATCCAAAATGACGTGGTGCAACCCGTTCAGACATCGGAGCTCTCAAAGTGCCCTGTTAAGCCAAGATGACCAAAATGCCCCTAGTCAGCCCTAGTTTGATTGAAGGTCGAACGAGGTCAAAACTCTCACAAAATAACATTTTTCGTGGTCTTACATCAAACCCAAGCTTCTCAGAGACTTTTAGCAACTTTGACCTGGAGTTGACCTCAAGTAGGCCCAAAAACCCTAATTTTGATCCGGCCGTCAGAATGGGTTGAAATCATCGCCATTACGAAGGTTATCAAATTCTCATTCCAATGACTATTCATGGGTCGAAATCGGAGTTAGAACAACTGAGATATCATGAAAGCTGGGATAACGCATCGATTGATGCACAACTAACTTTCGAGAGCCATAACTTTTGATCTAACTATTGGATTTTCAAGTTCCATACCTTTTCAGAAACAGGAAGTCAAAATCTATCCAGTGATGCCAATATCAACCCCATTCATGGCTGTTTCAAGGTGGCAACCCTTGCCTTGAAATCCGTACTAGGGCTATAAATAGCCCCAGGCCCTCCCCAGACTAGAAGGATAACTTTTTCGCTAATTTAGGCTTTACACCATGTTTTCCTATGCTTTGTTCATCTTTTTTCTCTATGTTGATGATTAGGGTCACATGCTTACATGGTTCTATGATGTTTGACCAAGCCATTCTTGGATCTATGTGTTTATGCCTATTTTCCTATGCCTATAGGGTTAGATCCATGCTTGCACATGCTTATATGCTTGGATTCTCGTTCTTCCATGTTTAGGTGTTAGGATCTACATGTTTACATGCGTGTTCCTATGCCTATATACCTAGAGCTATGCTTTCACATGCTTGTGTGCTTAGATCTATGTTCTCTACATGCTTTATGCCATCTTCCATGTGCTCCTGCTCTCCATGCTATGTTTATGTGCCTAGACCTAGGCTGTATTTGTCATGCCATGTGCTATTGTAGCCCTTTTTATCACGTTGCCTTTCTTTCTTGTGTTTTGGCCTAATGGTCATGACTCTTTCTAGACCCTATGGTCTTTGTCATTGTCCGTGCACCTTAGCCCACATCAAAGGGTTTGGATCATCCCTATCTTTTCATTTCTATGCTTGTTTTCTTCTATGATTTATACTCGTGTTAGCCTCTCTTGTTCTAGGCTTTGCCACGTTTGACACCCTTTTTGTGGTTGTGTGGTTACATCTGATACCCTTAAAGCCTTGTTTGGGTGTAACCATTTGGGAGGCGTCTCTGGATGCCTGGTTGCTTCGTGCATACCTTTCCCCTTTTTTGCTCCATGCAATGATATGCTTACCATGCTTGTTTACGCCACCCGTTGGCTTTCTATGCATCTTTACATGCTCACTTACTTGTCCATGCACAAGTCTTGCTTGTTAGTGTATCGTCCATACTTCAACACAATGATGATATGGACATCCGATCCAAACCTACATTTGTCCCTCGTAGATACCAACTTTTGTTTGCCTTTTGCTTGTTCTTCTTCTTTCTTGTTTACTTGTTTGCTTGTCTGTTCACCTTCACTTGTCATGTCTCCCATCACATGCTATGCTTGCCATATTTATCTTGCTTGTTTGCTTTGTACCCTTTGAACTGTTAGGATTAGTGCCCTTAAATCCTATTGTATAATGCTATGTATGACATTATGTATGACTTAATGTTGTGTTTAATAAAGTTGTTTTATTATTATCTAAAATAATGGTAACATGAATATTTGGACATTATCATATAGTCCATGAGATGCATAGTATGTGATTTAGTCATAGAAGATATAAGTCACAAGTTCTTTATAAACTCAGAATTTATAGTTCGTAGTCGGTGATGAAATTGGGCATTTCATCTGCGAAGACTATAACGTTTCAACTAAGATGATTTGTCTTGATCATGGAAGTGGAGACTTCTAGTTGATATGTTGATATGTTTTAAGAGTTAAGACATATTGAACTGGACCGTTGTGAGATTTATTATTCTTCTAACGACTGTCAATTGAATAATAAATCTCATGACTTCTATTTGCATGAACTCTTAATCCTGAGAGAATAATGGACTTGATCATGCGTGTAGGTTGCTTTGATATATCAGGAGTGAGATCTAAAGTAACGGTCAAAACCTCAGTATGTTGGGCAGCCACATTTAGTGTTGATGGAACATATATTCTCAAGATGGAATTCATAATCTCTTAACGGAGATATAAAATATTCCCTTGAGATAAGTTTAATGGGTTCAGTTATTCAGAGTGTTAGGCCTAACAACTTTGATAAGAAATTACTAAAGTATATATTTATGAAATTGGATTTCATAAATATATAATGAATAACTTTAAAATGATTAAACTGGGTACTCAAGGATAAGATGTAGTAATTTACAAAGTGGCAATTTACATTTATGACTTTGTATTACTACAAATGTTTTATGAAGGGGTTGCATGTACAATAAAGTCTTGGGATATAATTTATTAATAAGGCCTAGAGTGCAATTATATTTATATAGTGGTATTAAATATAATTAATGGTAACTTTGGACTTATCAAGAGTTGACAGAAAAGCCCAAGGCCCATTGGAGCTAGTGTCTTATTGGTCCCTTTTGGTCCCACTCCAAGCCACACACTAAAGCCCAATTGAAAAGGCCCAATAGGCCAGCCCAATTAGATAATCAGTTAGTTATAAAGGGAGAAACATACAGAATTTTTATAAGTGATATAAGAAACGGTGTGCATGTGAGAGTGAGACACACTTTTATTCTCCCTTGGAAAACTGATTGAGAGACCACACATCTTGTGCGTAAAGTGGAATTGGAGTGAAGATTACAAGTGTTCCCAAGTGCTTCTAATCTTTGTTTTGAATTTCTCCACACCAAGGTACGCTATCTTGTTCTTAAATTCTAAACTTTACGTAGTGCACGTTATCAATCATGAATGAAATAGATACATCTTCTGAATTTAGTACCTTTGAAGTCTATTTCTAAAACACCTGTAGAGTTGTGGAATGGGCGTAAGCCTAGTACGAGACATCTCCACATTTGGGGTTGTCTAGCACATGTGTTGAAAAGAAAGCCTGACAAGTTACAGTCTAAAACAGAAGTGGTATTTTTTGTAGGGTATCCAAAAGGAAAAGTTGGAGGTTTATTCTATGGTTATAAGGATAATAAAGTGTTTGTTAGCACAAATGCCTAATTCTTGGAAAATGACTATATGAATAATTTTACTCCTAGAAGTAGAGTTGTCTTGGCTGAAATGAATGAACCTGTAGTTGAATAACCAATGGATGAAACTAGGGATGATGTGGCTGTATTAGATACACCACAAGATACTACTCATGAGATGTCTTATACACAGGTGCCTCGTCGTAGTGGGAGAATTGTTCGGCCTCCTATAAGATTTGTAGGTTTGGGAGAAACTTATAAAGCTATCTCAGAAGAGGCTGAATCAGATTCCTACATTTATGAGGAGGCAATGAATGATATAGATGCACATCATTGGGTCGAAGCTATGAAATTTGAATTGGATTCTATGTATTCCAATCATGTATGGGATCTTGTAAAGGCGCCTAACGGCATTAAACCTGTTGGTTGCAAATGGGTTTACAAGAGGAAGAGAGGGATAGATGGAAAGGTTGAAACCTTTAAAGCAAGACTAGTGGCAAAAGGATATACACAAAAAGAAGGTATTGATTATGATGAAACTTTTTTGTCAATAGCCATGCTTAAGTCTATCAGAATTCTCATATTCATTGCTCCTCATTATAATTATGAGATTTGGCAAATGGAAGTCAAGACTGCATTTCTTAATGGCAATCTTGAAGAAGAAATATACATATTGCAACCGAAAGGTTTCATAGCAAAGAACCAAGAGCATATGGTATGCAAGTTGAAAAGGTCCATTTATGGACTTAAACAAGCATCTAGGTCATGGAACATCAGATTTGATCAAGCAATCAAGTCTTTTGGTTTTGAACAAAATCTTGATGAACCATGTGTATACAAAAGACATCGAGACAAAGTAGTAATGTTCCTAGTGCTTTATGTTGATGAGATTCTACTCATTGGGAATGATACAGGGGTAATGTCATCTGTTAAAGTTTGGTTGTCAAGCCAATTTGATATGAAGGACTTGGTGAGGCTAACGTTATTCTAGGGATCAAGCTTTGGCGAGATCGCAAGAATAAGATGTTAGGTTTATCGTAAGCTGGTTATATAGATAAGGTCCTAGAACGGTTTAGCATGCAAAACTCCAAGAAAGGATTGCTTCCTTTTAGACATGGAGTTCCTCTGTCTGATGACCAAAGGCCTAAGACTCAAGATGAAGAAAATATGATGAGACAAGTTCCTTATGCTTCTGAAGTGGGAAGTCTCATGTATGCCATGCTTTGTTTTAGACTAGATATCTGTTATTCAGTTGGCATGGTCAGCCGATATCAATCAAATCCAGGACCAAAACATTGGCAAGCTGTAAAGCATATTCTCAAGTATCTTAGGAGAACGAGAAGTTATATGCTTGTTTACCGGTGTGAGAATTTAATTCTCATTGGCTATACAGATTCAGACTTTCAATCAGATCTAGATTTCAAAAAATTCACTTCAGGATGTGTTTACACCTTGGGAGGTGGAGCCATAAGTTAGAGGAGTGTTAAGCAATCTTGTATTGCGTACTCCACCATAGAAGCTGAGTACGTTGCTACTTGTGAAGCAGCAAAGGAAGCTGTTTGGCTTAAGAAATTCCTTTCTGATCTTGGTGTTATGAGAATGGAGCAAGTTCCCATCAAATTGTTTTGCGACAATAGTGGAGCGGTTGCACAATCCAAAGATCCAAGGAATCATAAGAAAGGAAAGCACATTGAGAGGAAGTACCACATCATTCGAGACATTATTGCTCGTGGAGATGTTGTGGTAGCAAAGATTGAAAGTGGAAATAATCTAGCAGATCCTTTTACCAAAGTCTTGCCTCAAAGGACTTTCGAGTCACATTTGGAGGGAATGGGAGTAAGATTAGTGCACAATAGTCTTTAGGGCAAGTGGGAGATTGTTAGGATTAGTGCCCTTAAATCCTATTGTATGATGCTATGTATGACATTATGTATGACTTAATGTTGTGTTTATATAAAGTTGTTTTATTATTATCTAAAATAATGGTAACATGAATATTTGGACATTATCATATAGTCTATAAGATGCATAGTATGTGATTTAGTCACAGAAGATATAAGTTACAAGTTCTTTGTAAACTCAGAATTTATAGTTCGTAGTCGGTGATAAAATTGGGTATTTCATCTGCAAAGACTATAACGTATCAACTAAGATGATTTGTCTTGATCATGAAAGTGGAGACTTCTAGTTGATATGTTGATATGTTTTAAGAATTAAGACATATTGAACTAGACCGCTGTGAGATTTATTATTCTCCTAACGACTGTCAATTGAATAATAAATCTCACGACTTCTATTTGCATGAACTCTTAATCTTGAGAGAATAATGGATCTGATCATGACGTGTAGGTTGCTTTGACATATCAGGAGTGAGATCTAAAGTAACGGTCAAAACCTCAATATGTTGGGCAACCACATTTAGTGTTGATGGAACATATATTCTTAAGATGGAATTCATAATCTCTTAACGGAGATATAAAATATTCCCTTGAGATAAGTTTAATGGGTTCAGTTATTTAGAGTTTTAGGCCTAACCACTTTGGTAAGAAATTACTAAAGTATATATTTATGAAACTGGATTTCATAAATATATAATGAATAACTTTAAAAGGATTAAACTGGGTACTCAAGGATAAGATGTAGTAATTTATAAAGTAGCAGTTTACATTTATGACTTTGTATTACTACGAATATTTTATGAAGGGGTTGCATGTACAATAAAGTCTTGGGATATAATTTATTAATAAGGCCTAGAGTGCAATTATATTTATATAGTGGTATTAAATATAATTAATGGTAACTTTGAACTTGTCAAGAGTTGACAGAAAAGCCCAATGCCCATTGGAGCTAGTGTTTTATTGGTCCCTTTTGGTCCCACTTCAAGCCACACACTAAAGCCCAATTGGAAAGGCCCAATAGGTTAGCCCAATTAGATAATCAATTAGTTATAAAGGGAGAAACATACAAAATTTTTGTAAGTGATATAAGAAACGGTGTGTATGTGAGAGTGAGACACACTTTCATTCTCCCTTGAAAACTGATTGAGAGACCACACATCTTGGGCGTAAAGTGGAATTGGAGTGAAGATTAAAAGTGTTCCCAGGTGCTTCTAATCTTTGTTTTGAATTTCTCCACACCAAGGTACTCTATCTTTTTCTTAAATTCTAAACTTTACATAGTGCACGTTATTAATCATGAATGAAATAGATCCTTGTTTGTTGCTTCCGCTATGTGTTATGTATGAGATACAAACCCAGTTTTTCCAACATGAACATTATCTACGCACCTTTTTCTCTTCGATTGCATGTCTTCTATTTTCTTGTCTTTACCTTTGCATGTACACATATGGAGCAAGGATGCTTGGAGCTAGGGCACAGTCTCCCAGGTGCGAGCATGTACAGCCAAGCGGCTGTGTTCAGTAGGTTTAGGAGCCTAGTTTATCCCTTTTGGTTATGTACTCTTTTAAACCCCTTTCCTACCCTCCTCCACCAAGAGAGAGAGAGAGAGAGAGAGAGAGAGAGAGAGAGAGCACCTGAAGCTCTATGCGAACCATGCAAAAAGAGTGTCATCATTGAGAGGGGCCTCAAATGGGCCCCGCTATGTGGGAGCGTCGCCACGGCAGGTGGTCGAACGAAGGCCCACAGTTCTTCATTTTGGGCCAGGCGTCAACACTTGTGAGGTGTCGGGGGCAAGGGTCGGAGTTCAAGGGTCAGAATTAAATACCCACATATTTTAGTTAAATAATTTTAAATTGAAAAAACACATACTGGTTAAAAGAGTAATTTACTATTCCTAAATTTTATGTTTTTTTCATTTGTCTTCTTCATTCGGCCTAAAATTTATGAGACTATCTCTATCTCGTTTTTAAACATTATTCCATGTTACCTTACCTCTTTCTTAAAAAAAATACAAACAATTATTTATATATCACTTTTAAACATTATAACACTAAACCAAAAAAACAAATAAATAAATCAATGTATTATTGCACACGCAAAGGTGTGTAATGAGCCTAGTATTTTAATATGGACTTCCTATAGGGACAACTTGACTCAGCTTGGTAAAGTGGGTACGTATGAGAGCCACTGTAGTATATTAGATATAAGGTCAATGCAAAAATCTCATATGCTATTTGCAAAGAGAATTATAGCTTTTCTGGAGGCTATGAAGGAGAAATTTGATATTGTTTCTATGTCAAATTTTAGTTTGTGTGGTACAGGAGTATTTGATGGCTTGTATTATTTGAAAATTAATTACTTGTCTATGAATTTAAATAAGTATCCATGTAATTTTGATTCTATAAAAGAATTGTTAAAATGTCTTTTATTTCGCTTATTTGACTGAAAGGTCTTTTAGTTATCCTATTTGAAAATTGTTTCAAGAAGCTTTAATCCTCGTATGTGATCTATTGTAAAATAGAGGAAATATATATAGGCAAGAGAATAAAATATGAGGATGATATTATATCTAAATTACTTCTTGTCTAGTGGTCATCCACCACAACATATTATTTCTGAACTAATATACATATATGTCTTTTTTACTCTCAGTGTCTCTCTAATTTTCTTAGTACATTACAATGGGAGTGAAGACTCATATATATAGACAGAAGATAAACTGATGAAGCAATAACAAAGGGGACAAGATCCCCTAAAGTTGCTACACCCATTTAATGTGATGGACTTACGTCCATCACCTGTGAAGAGTAAATAGTTTACAACAAAAGGGAATAGTGTAAAACAAAAAGTAAATAGTATATAACACTCCCCCTTAGATGACCACTCATTAAGAATCTACCTCGTTAAAAACTTGCCAAGGAAAAATCCTTTGGGAAAAAACCATTGGCGAGGGAAAAAGAGTACAATATTCTATTGAGTTTTTAAGTGCCTTTAGATTGCCTCATTAAAACCTTGCAAAGGCAAACCCAATGGGAAAAACCTAAGCGAAGGAAAAAGAGTACAATCAGCACATATCATTTTCTCCCCCCCCCACTAGTACATATGTCTTCAAAGATTTTTAAGCCTACGCATGCGAATGTTGTGTACATAAATTTGCCAAATTGTTACTTGACTGTATCTGTTTAACATCAATTTCACTGTTCTTTTGGAGCTCATGTGTATAAAAGAATTTTGGTGAAATATGCTTGGTTCGATCACCTTTGATATATCCTCCCTTGATTTGAGCAATACAAGCAGCATTGTCTTCATATAAGGTTGTGGGGCTTTCTTTGATTGATGATAAGCCGCATTTTTCTTGAATGTGTCAAATTACTGATCTTAGCCAAATGCACTCATGACTTGCTTCATGGATTGCAATAATCTCTGAGTGATTAGATGACATAGCAGATAACATTTGCTTCACAGATCTCCATGAAATGGCAGTGTTGCCATAAGTGAATAAATAGCCTATTGGTGATGGCCTTTATATGGATCAAAAAGATAACCTGCATTTGCATATCCAATCAATTGCAGATTTGACCCTTTTCAATAAAATAATCCCAAGTCAGTCGTTCCACGGAGGTAGCATATTACATGCTTGATTCCATTTCAATGTCTTTGAGTTGGTGCAGAACTATATCTTGCTAGCAAATTTACTGAGAAGGAAATGTTAGGCCGTGTGCAATTTGCAAGATACATTAGAGCACCAATTACACTAAGTTTTAGGTTTCAAAAATAATTGAATAAATTTCTTTACACCCTAAAACATCCTTTCAAGAACAAGGAGTGCTCCATGCAAAAGGTTGTTTCCAATCACCCTATTTGTTTTTCTCTTTTATGGTTCTTGTTTATGATGATGCATTTTTTTTTTATCAATAACATGAATTGTTAATCATTGTTTTGTTAAAGCATGATATATATATTTTTTTTATAATTGTTGTGATCTCTTTCTTAATTCCAATAATCTGTATATAACTAATTTTTTTTCTTAAAATAAAAATAGATCTGCAACTTTCTTATTAGATGCAGCTCTAAATTTTTCTTAATAAAAAATGGATTTGCACCTTTCTTGGATATAGATCTGAATTTTTCTTAAAATAAAAATAGATTTGCATATTTTGTAGACGTAGATCTGAATTTTTCTTCAAACAAAATGAATCTACATCTTTCTTAGATGTAGATCTAAATTTTTCTTATGAAAAAAAAAAACGGATCTGCATCTTTTTGAGATGTAGATCTGAATCTTTTCTAAATCAAAAACGGATCTGCATCTTTATTAGATGTAGATCTAAATTTTTCTTAAGTCAAAAACAGATTTGCATCTTTATTAAATGTAGACCTGAATTTTTTCTTTAATACATGTAGATTTTGTAACAAAGAAAAAGATTATGCACAATTGTATTCGCAATTGTTTGTTTTATTTAGTTCATGTAGCATAAATTTATCTTATGAATGAACTTCTTTTCATAAAAAATCTCTTCCATATTTTTTTGAACCTATAAAAACATATCTGAATTTTTTTTTCTGTTATCAAAGGCCATTTTTTTTAACCAGCAAAAAACAAATTTGATCTTTTACCAAGTTAAAACTATTTTTTTTTTCAAAAACAAATCTGATTTTTCTAAACTAAAGACCAAATTTTTTATCACCAAAACAGATCTGAATTTTCTTTCCAATAACCATTTTTTCTCATTATTACAAAACAGATTTGGCATTTTTGACAAACCAAAATCAATTTTTTTATCACTAAAACAGATCTGAATTTTTTAAAACAAATAAGAGGATTCATTCATAAATAAATTTGTGTGATTTAGTTTTGTGTATATACAACATGTCATTCATAGCATGCATAAATGGTACATTGGTCACAAGAGTCTAGATGACCAAACTCTATCTTGGCGGAATGGGTGCCTAATACCTTCCCATTCCATAACCTAGCCTCCGAATCTAGTTCTTTTGGATAGGTAGATCTAACCCTTGTCTTTATTTTATTCCGGGTAGAATGTAACTAGGACAAAAAGCTATGTAATTATTTGGTAGTTTGTAACTAGGACCCAAAGCCATGTAATTTTCAATTTTTAGAAAATGTATTTTTTTATTCAATCAATGAGAAGAACAATTTAGTCATGTATTTTATATATATCTTTTTTTTTTTTTTATAAAAAAATAAGTGGCAACTCCACACCACTTACCAAAAAAAAAGAGTGCCCTAAAAAGCATTCCAAAAATCTCTCTTTTTTGAGAGGCACTTTTGGCAAGGTCTCTCATAGTGGCGACTCCACTGGGGCTAAGCTTCGTATTAGACTTAAGTGACCAAATGTGTACCCTTATTTTGCATGCGCCACGTCAATCTAGATGGTTCCGTGGCCCCATGGAGAAAAGATAATATTTTTGGAATTTGAAGGGTCTAGCACGCAAATTAAGGGCGAACAAAATACAGTATCTAGAGTTGGGAATTGAAGCTTTATTTCATATTTGAGGATGTCCTTGTCAAGAGATATTATGAAGACTCCCATGCCTCCTAATTCTTTGTCAGATGATCCATCAATGTGAATCGTCTGAAACTATGTTTGGTCATCACCTGAAAAAGTAAATTCAGCAATAAAATCTGCTAATACTTGGGCTTTGATTGCTGACCGAGGTCTATACTCGATGTTAAACTAACTGAGCTCGACGGACCATTGCACCAGGCATCCAATTGCGCCTAGTTTATTCATGGCCTTCTTGATGGGTTGGTCTATCGTTACAATGATTAAATGTGCTTGGAATTATGGACGAAGCTTCCTTGACACTACAATCAATGCAAATAATACCTTCTCTAGACGAGGGTACCTTGCTTTTGCATCTTGGAAGGCTTGGCTTGTGTAATACACTAGTCTCTTAACTCTGTTTTCTTCCCTGATCAAAGTTGAACTCACTACTGTTTAGGAGACCGCAAGAGCTATTTCGCATTCTTTAGTCTACTAACGGGCTTAGGAGTGGTGGTTTCATCAATTACTCCTTCTGGTTCTTAAAAGCTATTTCGTATTCTTTAGTCCACTCAAAAGCTTGCTTCAGAGTCTTGAAGTAGGGCAAGAACTTGTTATAGCTTTTGTCAAAAACCTGTTTAAAGCTGCGACCCGTCCTGTCAATCTTTAAACTTCCTTCACAGTTTTAGGCAACGTCATTTCTAGGATGGCTTCACTTTCTCATGATTACTTCGGTTCCTCTCTAGGATACCATGAAACTGATGAACTTTCCTAATTATACTCCAAAGGCACATTTTAAGGGATTGAGCTTCATCTTGTATTTCTAAGCGTGTCAAAGGTTTCCCTTAGATCCTCCAAATGTTCTTTGTTCATCTTACTCTTGACAAGCATGTCATCAACATAGACTTCTACATTCCACCCGATTTTGCTTGCTAAATATTTGGTTCACCAACCTTTGATATGTGGCCATAAGATTCTTTAGTCTAAAGGGCATCACCTTGTAGAAATAGAGCCATTGGCTTGTGACAAATGTTGTTTTCTCCTAGTCTTCTTTCCTCATGCAAATCTAATTGTATCCTAAAAAGGCATCCATTAATGTGAGTAATTCATGTCCTACCATTGAATCAACTAACTAGTCGATCCTTGACAGGGGGAAGCTGTCTTTTGGATATGCTTGGTTGAGGTCAGTGAAGTCAACACACATCCTTCACGTCCCGTTTGACTTCTTTATCATGACAACGTTAGCCAACCACTTTAGGTTATAAACTTCTTGAATGAAACCTGCTACTAGGAGCTTTTCTACCTCTTTCATAATGGTTGTTTCTCTCAAGGGTGAATACTCGTTGCCTTTGCTGGACAGGCTTTTCCTTTGGATCAACATTTAGATGGTGCTGTATGACACTTCCATCTATGCCTGGCATGTTGTGAGAGACCAGGAAATTAAGGCCTCTCAAAAAAGAGATTTTCAGGTGTTTTGAAGGGAGCCTCTCTTTTTGGGCAAGTGGTGTGGAGTTGCCACTTATTTTTATATACAAAAAAAAGAAAAAAATAAATACAACTTTACATGATCAAAATGTTTCATTGTCATTAATTGAATAAAAATAAATACAAACTAGATAGATTGAATATTACAAGGCTTTGATTCCTTGTTACAATCTACCAAAAATTTCATGGCTTTTTGTCCTAGTTACAATCTACCCAAAAATAAAAATAAAACTAAATTCGGAGGCTAGGTTACGGAATGGGAAGGTGTTAGGCACCCATTCCACACAGACAAAGTCTGGTCTTCTAGACTCTAATGACCAATATACCATTTATGCCTGATATGAATGATATGTTGTATATATGACACACTTAACCAAGCTGTCTCACCTAAATCTATTTTATGATTGTGTCCTCTTTTTTTAGAAAAAATAAATCAAATCTGTTTTTGTGAATAAAAAATTGGTTTGATTCATTAAAAAGAAACCAGATCTGTTTTTGTATATGTAAAAAAAAAAAAAAAAAAGTTTTGTAAAGAAAAATCAGATTTGTTTTTGTTAAATAAAACAAGGTTTTTCTCTAAAAAATATCAGATCTGTTTCGAAACAAAGTAAAAAATGGTTTTCGGTTTATATGTAAAAAAAATCAGATCCGTTTTGTAAATAAGAAAATCTAGACTTGTAGAGAGAAAAAAAATCAGATTTGTTTTTTATGAATAAAAAAAAAAAGACTTTTTTAGAAGAGAAACGACACTCATGAAAATAAATCTATGTTACATGCATCAAACAAAAAACATATCAACTTTTGACTTCATGTTTTAAATTTCAAAATCTGCTATTTTTGTGACAAAAGAAATTTTCCTGAAAAAAAAATCAGATTTGTATTTAGTGAAAATACAGATCAATTTGATGTGTAAAAAAATTCAAAGTTGTATTTAATGAAAATACAGATCTGTTTTTAATATGTAAAAAAAATTCAAATCTGTATTGAATGAAAATACAGACCTGTTATTAGCTAAAAAAATTATTACTGAGCAGATTTTTTGAAACTCAAAAGAAAAACCATAGCAACAAAAGAATTATTTAAAGTCATTTTTAAAAACATTTTACACACCACATAGCAACAACATCAGAAATTAAAATTAAAAAAAATCCCAAATCTATTCATGCATCATCAAGTAGAATTAGTAAAAAAAACACAAGAAAAGGGAAAGAAAAACTACCTCTTGCATGGACGTGCTCTTCTTAGTGAAGGAATATTATAGGGTTCAAAGGAATTTATTCAATTCTCTTTGAAACCTAAAATATTTTGCTTACAAAAAAGAAATTCCTAAGGTCAAAGCCTACAGAACTTCTTTAACATAAGAGAGAAAATAAAAGAAAAAAAGAGTCAAAAAGAGGGGGGTCAGAGAGCGTGAAAAAGTGTGCTAAATTTTGAGATGCAGCCTCTATTTATAGAGGCTAGGATGTTTGAAAAATTAGCTAAGTGATCAGAATACGAATTGGGATGCGTTCTTATCTTTAAAAAATCGAAAATGATATGTTTTATCTCAATCCAAGTGCCTTTGAGCCGGGGCCCGAATTTGTGTCAATCAGCACTCCAAAAGTGCCGAATGGCCCTTTTGGGTGCCAGTCCTGCGTTTGAGTTATGGTCCATTTTGGATTTCTTTTTTTGAGGTTTTTTGAGTAGGGACTTGCACTTAGATGCGTTTTTAATCCATATTCTAAAAATTAAACTCTTTTTTTGATAATATAGGTCTTTTTAGCAATGATTATCTTGTAGATAAATACTCCAAAAACTCTTGATTATCCACCATTTTGTAGTTATCTGATTATCCCCTTTATTCTCATGCAAGCAAGCCTATTTTTGACACTAATCACAACATTATTTAAATTTTAATTGTCTAGCCAATTAAAATTAATTTAAATTAACTATGTGTGGTTGATTCTACCTAAACACAATGCATGCTGACTGTACAAACTTGATTATGCGATATCTTTCAATCCGACAGTCCGATTTGGAAATCGGGCATACCATCACAACCGTTAGAACCACAAGATCATTTTTATTTTATGCAATGAACAAATTAATGCATGTAATGCAATCATGAATTTTGGGTATATAAATGGTCATTCTAGCCATCTTCCTTGATTAAATCATGAGTGCAAAATTGAGCGTCTACAGAATGCCCCTCATTGACAGAGCTTGTAAAGCGAATGTCAATGTAAAAAAAAGACACTGATTTTAGCAGCCGTGATTACTGAGGTTGAATTTTCAAAGATTACCTACCCCTAGAACTTAAAACCTTGTAGGTAACCAAGGGGCTTCTCTACCTCCAAACTGCAGCTGTGGTGACAAAGGGGCTTCTCTACCTTAATCTTGATGGAAGGTTGATCAAAGTGCCTCTATACTTTGATCTGAACTGTTGAAATGTCGATCAAAGGGCTTTTCTACTTCAATCTGAACTGTTGAAATGTCGAACAAAGGGCTTCTCTACTTCGATCTGGACCATAGAAATGTCGATCAAAGGGCTTCTCTACTTTGATCTTGAACTGTTGAAATGTCGATCAAAGGGCTTCTCTACTTCGATCTTGAACTATTGAAATGTGGATCAATGGGCATCTCTACTTCGATCTTGAACATTCAAATGTCGATCAAAGGGCTTATCTACCTCGATCTGAACTGTTGAAATGTCTATCAAGGGGCTTCTTTACCTTGATCTTGAACTGTTGAAATGTTGATAAAAGGGCTTCTCTAGTTCGATCTGAACTGCTGAAATATCGATCAAAGGGCTTCTCTACTTCGATCTGAACTGTTGAAATGTCGATCAAAGGTCTTCTCTACTTCGATCTTGACCTGTTGAAAAGTTGATCAAAGAGCTTCTCTACTTCGATCTTGAATGTTGAAATATCGATCAAAGGGTTTTTCAACTTCGATTTGAATTGTTGATCAAAGTGCTTCTCTACTTCGATCTTAATTGTTGTTTGCAAAAAGTCAAAATTTGGGATTATACTTTAAATAATGAGTGCTTTGTGGTCCCAACTATTTTCGAGATGTATGATTTTCATTTGTTCCTTCTTGATTTGATTTTTTTTTTTGCAAGAAAACTTTGATTGATTTTTGTAGTTCTTTGAAAAAAGATTTTGTCTTCGAAATTTGAAACTTGAGATTGAACATTTGAAACTTTGAATTTGAAACTTTGAATTGAGTGTATAAAACCTTTTCTCCTTGAGAAAATTTGTATCTTTGTCCTTGATCATCTCCCATAATTTTTCCTTCAAAATCACAAAAAAAAAAAAAAAAATTGAAATTGATATCATCCATTTTTTGAAATTTTGAAAAAAATTTATTCATCCTTCATGATTTTTCTTTTTCTTAAAAGAAAAGAAAAAAAGAAAAAAAAATTGTTTTTTTTGTTTTTTTGTTTTTTTGGGGAGTTGACTCAGCAACTCAAATTACTTAGCAAGGGGGGCCAAATTTTGGCCCGCATTTCTTTGCCTTTTCTCTTCTTTTTCTTTGCATTTTCTCTCTTCTTTCTTCCTTCTTCCACCATTGTTACTATTCACCTCCCTCTGCCACTTGAATTTTCTCCTTCTCTACACCACTTCTTCTCTAAAAAAATCACTTATCTAAGCTTCTCAACCTTCCTTCACTCGTCTCCCTCAATATCTTTTCAAATCCTTGTGTTCTTGGCCATTTTTACTACACACCCATTTTGTGAAACCCATTTCAAAACTCCCTTTGTCTTTGCACTAACAATGGCATCATCTTCCAATGGGCCTTCTTTCCTTACTTTTCATGGAAAAAAAATACCACCCATCTCTTGAATGGAGTGATGAAGAAGGGCTCCTTCAAGACCTCAAGACCCATGCTCCGCATTCTAAGATGGACTTCAAGGTGAGTTTTTTTTTTTTTTTTTTTTTCTTTGTTGGGGAAATTTGTTGTTTTCATGTTTCATTGAGATTTTGATGTTGAGACATTGTCTTTTTGTTGTTGTTTGCTCTTGTTGAAATTTTGGACATTGTATAGTTGATCATGTTGTAATCTTGGCTTTGGGGACATTTTGAATTGTTGTGTTTTTTGTTTTTGGCAGGGTGTAACTTGAAAAATGTTGACGGGTCATGAATTTTGGCAATGTCAGTAATATGTGATGTTGTTGAATGAATTTTGGCTTGAATATTGGGGCATTGAAGTTATGAAAAAATTGTTGTATTGGCATGGCTGAACAAATTCATGATGAGTGCGGAAAATTTGTTGGCATGTGTAAGTTTTATTTCATGAGCATGGCAAGTTTTGTGGGTATGAGTATGGAAAATTTTTATGGTGGCATGTATTTATTTTTTCTTGTCATGGAATTTTGATTACGGCAAATTTTTGTTGAGCATGAGATTTTTGGTCATGGCAAAATCTTTGTCGGGTATGTGATGTTGGATCATGGAAAATTCTTGTGGTTGTGATTTTGTTGGGTATGTGATACTGGTCGTGGGAAAAGTTTTTTGGTAGTGATTTTGGTCATAGAGAATTTTTGTTGGGTATTTGATATTGGTCATGGAAAAAAAAATAGGTTATGACTTTGGATCAAATTTTGTTTTGCAGAACCTTAAGAGCTGAGGTAGCCTTCAAATGTTGAAAGGCATTTAGGAAGTATTGTCTCCAGATATTAAGAACATCTTTAATGAGGCCGGCTTTTAGACTTCTTTCCAATCTTTATTGAACCAGGAAACTCATGAGTACAAGGATCTCTAGTTACTCCTTGCTTTGTTAGAATTGTTTTGGGATACCATGTGCACATTCCATTTTCTAGGCATTGGTGAAGTGATGCTAACACCTTACGACTTCTCCGTCATTCCAGGTTTGAGATTGGGCAGTGAAAGAATCAAGATCAATGACTCCTTCTCTTCAAAAGAGATTAAGAGTCTCTTAGGCGTGGTGTAAAAATGTCTCTTTGATGTGGTTGTATGAAAACATTGTGAACTGTAGAACCATAGCAACCGGCACATGCATGTTCATGCTTCTGTTCATTGGGACTTTCTTATGCCTGAACTTAGGTAGTACTGTGAGTTTACGCTACTTGTGGAGTTTGAAGGATATTGATCAAATAAAAAATTATGACTAGGGTCGCCTGGCTTATGCTACCCTCTTGCACTTCACTAATCAACTTTCTCGGCATAGCCTTTCAAGCTTAGGTGGTGCACCATTTGTTTGGCAGGCGAGGTTTGGAATTTTTGGCTAGGTGTGGGTTTTTTGAAAGTCATTCTAGCTATGTCATAATGATGTGTGTTGATTTTTTCAAGTTTGGATGTATGAATATTTTGGGGATGGTCCTCAAGTTCAGGAAGATGTTGACGGCATATATCCAAATTTTCTCCTTTGGTTGCCCAAATATTGCCTGTCAACACCTTCCAAGTGTTCTTTGGAAGTTTGACGTATTGTGATTGGGCTGATGTAAGTTTGTCTTCTTTTTTTGTGTGGGATTTTTGGTGTTTGATTCGGGTTTGGTCTTCTTTTCATTTTGGGTTCTTTGTAATTTCCACATATCTTTAAATCCTTGGCTTCGATGTGAGGAGTATGCAGAGTGTGAATGGGTTCTGGAGCTGAATAGTAGTCAGGTATTGTTTGAATGTGGCCATGGGAGGTACTGGTATATTGGTGATCGGGTGTTGCCTTAAGTTCAACACGTGTACCCTCTTACAACAATTCCAGTTCCTCCCTGTCCCTCCATCCGATTGGCTGACCTTCTAGCTAATGAAGAAATTGCTTGTGCTCGACTTGGCCATGTAGTTTCAAGGATTCTAGGAAATTATTTTGAATTTATTCAAACTCAATTATAGGGTAGTCTAGCTGGCATTTTGTGACATCAGTATTTCCCTTCCCTCCTGAAGTCAAATTGTGTTTCATCTTGTATGTTTATCTTCCATAGTTCGGCCTTGTGACAATATTTTCATGTTGGACTTTTAGGCTTCATCTTTTGAAGAAGAGGAAGAGGAAGAAGAGAACCCTTCTCCTAGTCATACTAGCGGCACTTCTAGTTCTTTCATGGAAACCTATCCTCACTTTCTTGCGTGGTAGTATAAAGTGATGAATCTCGATGAGTTGTACAGCTCCATGACTTTGGACAAGCCAGAGCACACACCAAATGTTCATTGGCTTGATCGAGTACATTCCTGAATTTTCTAATTTCTTGTCGTCATTTCTTTCCACTAGGTTGTTCATGAACTATTGCATTTGTACTTGTCAGTGTTGATCTTGTGGAAGAAAGTATACAGATGATTGGAGGCTTGCAACTGGTAACTGTCGATGCCCAGGCTTGAGATGGTAGAACCGTGGGCCTTTGTTCGACCACCCACCGTGGCGATGCTCCGCGCGCACGGGGCTTGTTGGAGGCCCCTCTCGAGTGATCGTGCGCATATGTGCGGTTCACACGGAGCTTTAGGTGGTCTCTCTCTCTCTCTCTTGGTGAAGGAGGGTAGGTGTTCTTCCTTTGGTGGTGTGGAAGGATTTTGGGCCATATTTTACGAGATTACCAAAGGTGAGTGAAGTTGCCACCAATCATTGGGTTTTTCTAAGGTGTGATTGGTCACCTGTCTCTAGTTGGTTTTATTATCAATCCTAGGGTAAGAAAAATGTCATTTTTTGTAATCTAATATGGATGACAAAAAATCTTGATTCTTCAGTCTGGAAGTTGGTTACATTTGGGGAAGGTGTTAGGCACCCTACAGCACCTGTCCAAGAACAGTCCTTTGTTTTGATAAAACCTTAATTTTTGGAGATTGGCAGTAAAAATATGATTTTGGCATTGACTTTTGGGGCTTAACATGCATGGGGGCTTTGAGGTTTGGCTTTTGAATGGGTGTGGTATCAGTCTATGCTTTCCTAAGGCATTCGGGCAAAGTACCATATTTCCATAGTGAAAATCCAGCAACATGTCACCGTACTTTCACAGTGGAAATTAGGCATCGCTTGCCTTAGGTGACATGGATCGTGACGATCACACTGAAGAGGGGCTAGCAAGTGTATATATACATACATCATGCACAATGCATGCACACAGAGCAACAAAGTTAATGCCTACATCCCTAGAGCATGGCTCAGAATATAAGTGCAAGAAAGTAAACAAGGGTCACCATACTCTAGAGATGAAGACAAATGGTACATGGCATGATATACTAATACAAACTGTTTAAGAGAGAAAGAGAGGAAGAAGGAAAGGGGGTTTAAAATAGTACATAACCAAAAGGGATAAACCTAGCTCCTAAACCTACTTAACATAGTCGCTTGGCTCAAATCTACATTCTTGACTCCGTGCCTTTTTTGCTTACTATTGGGAGACCGTGCCCTAGTTCCAAATGTCCTCACTCCATGTGTGTACATGCAAAGGCAAAGACAAGAAACCAGCAGACAAACAATGGAAGGAAAAGATGCAACGAGCATGCAAGAGAGGCTCAAAGCGATAAGCATAATAGACATAGCAAGCATAGCAGGTGGCAAGAGACATGACAAGCAACAAGATAAACAAACAAACAAGAAAGCTGTCAAGGCAAGAAAGCAAGCAAACAAGCAAGCAAACAAACAAAAGGTGGTGTCCACTTGGGACAAAGGTAGGTCTGGATCAGATGTCCATAGCTTCATTGTGTTTGAAGCATGGACGACACACTAGCAAGCAAGACTCATTCATGGACATGTGAGTAAGTGTATAAAGATGCATAGAAAGTGAACGGGTGGCATAAGCAAGCATGGTAAGCATATCATCGCTCGGAGCAAAAAAGGGGAAAGGTATGCAGGAAGCAACTAGCATCAAGGTGACACCTCCCAAATGGTTATATCCAAACAAGGCCCAATGAGCGTCGGATGTAACCACACAACCACAAACCCGCTAAGGGTATTAAGCATGGCAAAACCTTGAACTAAAGAGCTGACACAACCATAAAACATAAAAGCAAGCAAGCATAGACATGAAAATAGAGCAATCCAAACCCTTTGATATAGGCCTTGGTGCATGGACAATGACAAAGACCATAAGGTTTAGATCATGTCCTAACCATTAAGCCAAAATGCAAGAAAATGTGGTAAAGGGAACAAAAGGGCTACAATAGCACATGGCATGATGAACATAGCCTAAGTCTAGGCACACAAGCATGGCATGGAGCGTACAAGCACATGGAGGAAAGCCTAAAGCGATCGGAGATTAAAGACCAAAGCACACAAGCATGTGAAAGCATAGATCTAGGTATATAGGCATAAGAACATGCATGTAAATATGTAAATACAAACAGTTAAACATGGAAGAATATGAATCCAAGCAATAAGCATGTGAAAGCACAAATCTAACCCTATAGCATGGCAAAATAGGCATAAATAAATAGATCCGACCAAGGCATAGCCAAACTTCATACAAGCATGTGAGCATGTAACCCAAAACATCAATATAAAACAAACCCAAAACATCAATATAAAACAAAGGGATGAATAAAGCATGGGAAAATATGGCGTAAAGCCTAAATGCGTAGATCGAGAAAACTAGCATGTAAACAAGCATAGAAACATGTGGATCTAGCCAAACAACACATAGAAAAGATAGATCTAGGCACAAACACATAGCAAAAGTGTAAAGCATATAGATCGGGGCAAACAACATGTGAGCAAGCATAAAAGAAAATGGATCTAAGCTAAGAAACATGCTAGAAACAAGATAAAGCAAGAAACATGCAAAAGAAAGCAATAAAACATGTTATCATAGCAAAAAGAGCAAGAAACATGCTAGGAAAAAGATTTAGAAGGTTAGGGGTGTGGATGATAGCTAAAACACTACATCCACACCTATAAACCCCAAATCCAAGATGTAGAACCAAGGAGAAGAGGATTGGGTACAAGAACACTACCTTGTGTGGTTGGTGAGGATGCAAGAATCAAGAGGCTTTGATGTGTTTTTTGTGTTTGGGAGAGGGAAAAAACGTGTAGAAAAACTAGGCAGAGAGCAAAACTTAACAAAATGATCCTCTTTTCAGTTTGGGAAGCGCCTGGGGCTATTTATAGCCCTGGCGTAGATTTCGAGGCGAAGGCCTTTCAAGGGCCGCCGCCTTGAAACGGCCATGAATGGGGTTGATCTTGGCACCCCTTGACAGATTTTGACTTCCTGTTTCTGAAAAGGTATGGAACTTGAAAATTCAATGGTCGGATCAAAAGTTATGGCTCCAAGAAGTTAGTGGCGCATCGATCAGTGCGCTATTCCGGTTTTCATGATATCTTGGTTGTTCTAACCCTGATTTTGACCCTGATATCTTGGCCGTATCAAAATTAGTGTTTTTGGGCCCACCTGAGGTAAACTTCGGGTCAAACTTGGACAAAGTTGTTAAAAATCTCCGAGAAGCTTGGATTTGATGTAAAACCATGAAAAATGTTGTGTTGCAAGGATTTTGACCTTGCTTGACCTTTGGTCAACCTAGGGTCGACTAGGGGAATTTTGGTCATTTTGGCTAAAAAAAGGCATTTTAAGTGCTCCGGTGTCCAAATAGGTTGCACCACGCCATTGTATACGTTCTTGTGACCCCTTAGAGAGAGAATGATTTTTTTTAGATTTTTCAGGGTTCGGCATGCAAATCAAGGGTGGAAAAAATGCGATATCAACAGTAGCTCATACTTAGTCTTCCCAATTTGTCATCAATAAAGCAAGCTGGGTATAAGATGATGCTCTTTGAGTGTTTTTTTTTTTGGACTCTCATGATGATTGATCTAACACTTGTCTTTGTTGATTTTTCAGGTGAGTCGAATGGCATTGGCTAATGCCAACAAAAGATCCTTGGAGGAAAGGATCATAAATCTTGAGCTTGAGAACCGAAAGCAAGAATCTCGATTTTATGTGAGTCAAGAGGGAAACACTAAAGGCGGCTCCTCTAGAGGTGGGTTGAGGAGTCTTCATGTAGTTAGACCTAAAGTCCCAATGATGCTTGATTTGTGTTTTTAATTTTCCTGCAAAAACAAGAATAAGTGTTTCTTAGAAAATTTTGTATTAATTTCAGCTGTTAGCTCTTTGCACTTAGAATTGCTTTTGGTCATGTTGGAACTTTAAATGAGACAAGTTTAGAATTCACCTGATGAGGTCTTGTAATACCAATTTAAACTTATCTTGACCAATTCTAATGGAAGTTGCACTTACTTGAATGAGGCAGAGCCAAATGCCCCTAGTTTAGAAATGAATGCTTGATTTTTGGGAATCTTGACTTTTTTATGAAAAGACGATGATGATGGTCCTTTTTGTTAAAAAAATGAATAAGGCATGGTCGAATTCCCCTAGTTTGAGATATGAATTCATGGTTTTGAAAAATCTTAATTTGATCAATTTTTCTCTCTTCTCCTTTTTGAAAGTAGTGATGCAAGTGATGATTTTTGTTTTTAAACAAATGAGTAAGGCATGTCTAAATGCCCTATTTTAACCAAAAAAATCTTTTTGAGTGTTAAATAGGGTCAAAAATGGATCTAAAAAGTGCCCGAAAACACAAAACAAGGTAAGTGAGCCTTAGTGGAGTTGAGTGTCGAATGGCACTTTATCATGCCGTAAGGCTTACGCCATGGTTGGCCGACTCCTCACACTTTTTCGACACATGTTTTGCGTTTTCAAGTTTTCTGAAAAATATTTTCTTCATTTGTGACCATGAAACACTTTCCCACTCAGCTACAAACTCTTTGAAAGTTATTTAACCTAATTAAGAGCTGAAGTAGCTTACTTTAACAATCTATCCTGCAAACAAATCTCTGCAAACAAATCTTTGCATCAGGGTTAGCAAGACACAATAATCACAAGCAAGAGTTATCCATGGCTAATAATAAAAAAATTTCTCATTCAACAATCCATGATATCAACAAATGGGTTTGTAGCTTTGATTTTAGCACCAAGACCAATTTTACAGCCTACAAACTGGAGGGGATCAAGGCTCTAAGGAATGTCAAGATCAAGTTGGATTTCCTTCGTGTTGTTGTGAAGTTTTGGGATACTGAAGACCATGTATTCCAGTTTCAAACTTCTAAACTTTGTCCCACCATTGAAGAATTCTTAACTATTATAGGTTATGTCAAGCATAGGGAAAATTTATCTGATGCTCTAGGACTTCCTACTTCAATTACCAATAGCATGATCGAAGGGCACATGGTGAATCTGAACGGTTCTTTCTAGATTGATCAATAAACATACTCACGGAGTGGCTAACAACATGCAGAAGAATTTTGGCTTAGCTCTTTACTTTGTGGGAAAATTCTTGCTTTGCTCCGGAAGGCCTGGTTTTGTGGATGCTTGAGCCATAAGTGCTGTGAATTAGATTAAATATGGTGATAGTCCTACTCCTCTAATCTTAGCAGAAACTCTTCTAGGATTAGACTCTGTGTTCCATGGTGGAGAGTCATAGAACTTTCTTCGGAGTCCCTTGGCTTTGCAAATATGGTTGATGGAAAGATTGGACATGATTGCCATGCCTAATATTACTGATTATGGTCCTGGCAATTTACTCAGTAGGATTGTCCTCAAAACCGAGTGTCAAACTAAGAATGACTAGGTGAAAGTTCTAAACAAGAAATACAGTGCCTCCATTCGGTGGAATTGTTTTTAATGGAAGTGCCTACCCCCTTTGTTGCAGTCTTCGAGATCAGATCACATCTTCCTAGTTAGGTTAAGGAAAGAAACTTTCAACAGTAATAGACTCTTGAGGCAATTCCAATATAGGCAAGGAATACTCGGTGGAAAAGGAAGATGTTAGGACATATGTGGTTCACTTGATATGAACATATGTCATTCTTTTATGTAATTGGCTAGTCCTTTGACAAAATGCATTTTACTTGTAATTGGGTAGATCTAGGATGTTTTTAATACTTCAAGAAACAAGGTTTCAAGATCAAGTGTTAAAGCCATGCAAGTCTGTCTAAGAAACATGCTGAGAAGTGCTTATCATTACAACTAGCTCGACAGCTGCATCTATCAAGCTTTAAGAAGCTGTTCCAGCCCCGTGGCTCGACAGCTGCTCGACAGCTCCTTGACACCTCTAGTTGTCAGAATTTAAGGAAAATAGATTTTTAGTGATGTTTTGATTCCAATCCGTGGATATATCTTTGGGCCTTCTTTTCTCATAACCCTAGACATATAAAAAGATTATTTTAAGGGCCGTCAAAGTAAGCATAAGTTGCACAAGTATTGAGCAAAGTCTATTCAAGCAATTTGTGACCGAAGACAAAAGTTTGCCCTAGTTCATCTCTTTGTGAAGAAGCTACTGTGTCTTTGCACCATAGGGTTTTGTAACCAAGCATCTTCTTGTTCTTCATTGTGAGGATGAACTGAAGAACTTTGCAGCCAACATCTTTCTTAAGTTGGTGATTGAAGTCACGTACTGGGATCCGCGCAATTGGTTAGTTACGTACTGGGAGCCGTGCATTGAAAATGAGAGATTATCACTACAGAACAAGTCCAATTGGTTATTGGGGTAAGGGTTCAACTATAGGTTGGTATAAGGTACTGGGATTCCTTTACTTGTAATCGCTTGTTGTGATAATAGTGGATTCTCGATAATGGTGACCTTAAAATCACCCGATGGGGTTTTTTCCTTGGAGGTTTTTCCCATTCGTAAACAAATCACCGTGTCAATTTATTTTCTGCTGCACTTTAGTTTATTGGTGATTTGTTTGTGCTACCACGCATTTGCATGTTAGTTTGATTAATTAATAAACTTGGCTAATTAATCAACTTAATCCATCACAAGGGGTCAATACGTTTTTGGCCTATCAGAAGAAAAACTTTTACTCCTATGGACACAAATCCTACTTCTATAAGGAACATGTTGTTAGGCTTGGAGATGGCTGATCGTGTGGATCAGTCCTTTGTTAAGGTTCACTTTCAATGGATGACCATGGACTATTCTAATTGGCTAGTAAACAAGATTGTGGAAAAGGAGGTTGACATGGTTGCTATGAGAAAGCAATTACTCAGAGATAACCGAGAAAGACTCGAGACTGACAACTATAAATTTAAAAGGAGGGACCTAGATGATACTGTACTTAACATAGATGAAAGCAATGAACAACCCAAGGAGAAAAGACTAAAGAAAAAATGACCATCTTATTTTTATGGCTTTGAACATGTTTATTTTTAAAAGTTGATGTGAAACTCTTAAGTTTAGGAATTATTCAAGACTTTCAGGTTAAGGACTCTATTTAAGGTGTAGGTTTTTTTTTTTTCTCAGAATTTGGTTTAGGGTTTGGGTTTCAGATTTTGTGTAATGGCATGGTTTTGGTTTAGGGCTTGGGTTTTGAGGGTGTTTGTTTTTCAAGGTTTTGTGTAATGACATGATTTAATGGAATGGTTGAACGTTAGGATATATTTTTTTTTTTTTTGCTTAATGGGTAATGGTGGGTTTGGAGAAATTGTGACCGGACCAATACATGGTTGCCTACGTACCCTCTTGGCAGAAGGATCAATTCATCACGTAGTTCATTTTTTTTTTTCCTTAACTTTTTTCTAGGCTGCCCTTTTGGGTTTTCAACCTAGTAGGCTCTCTCACTCTTTTTTTTTTTTCTTTTTTTTAACTCTCCTTTTGCGTAGATTGCCCTTTTGGGTTTTCAACCTACCTCTTTTTTTTTCTTTTTTCTTTTTTTGTAACAAACCTAAGAAGGGAAATAACATAATTTACAACCACTTCAGATGTAGTGCTTTGAGACTACCACCTCAGCCATGGTATTTCTTCATTTGATCCATGTTGGTTGGCTCAATAAAATGGTTTGCATCTAAATCCATCAACCTTACTTCTCCCCTAGAGTATATCTGCTTGATAATGTACAGACCTGCCCAATTTTGCTTGAACATCCCGTTTGCATCTTGGATCGGAGCTCAGATCTCTTTTAGCACTAAATCTCCTAACTCTAGATCTCTGGTTCTCACTTTCTTGTCAAAAGCTTTCCTAAGCCTCCTTTGGTAACCTTGAATATGATACAAGGCCTTAAGTCTCTCTTCATCCAAGATACATAACTGGTCATATCTAGTTTGCAACCAATCTACTTCAGGGATTTCATTTCCCAGTATTGTTCTCAATGAACGAACACCAATTTCAATAGGGAGGACTACTTCCATCCCATACAACAATGAATAAGGGGTGCCTCCTGTGGAAGATCGAATTAATGTCCTGTACCCCTAAAGTGCATAGGGTAATTGTAGGTGCCAGTCCTTTTAGTTTTTCGTGCTCTTCTTCAGATTCGCCCTATATTCTTGTTAGCAGCCTCAACTGCTCCACTAGACTGAGGACGATAGGGTGAGGATTTATGGGGCTAAATGTTGAACTATCGTAGCAGCTTTTTGTTTCTCCTTTAAAATGTAGCACATTATCTGAGATAATTTCATGTGGTACCCCATATCTGCAAATGATATTGTTCTGAATGAATTGAACAACTTTCTTTGAGTTCAAAACCTTGTATGAGGCTGCTTCTACCCATTTAGTGAAGTAATCAATGGCTACAAGTATGAATTCATGGCTATTGGATGTTGTTGGGTGAATTTGCCCAATAATGTATATCTTATTAGGATTAGTGCCCTTAAATCCTATTGTATGATGCTATGTATGATATTAAGTATGACATTATGTATGACGTAATATTGTGATTAATAAAGTTGTTTTATTATTATCTAAAAATAAAGGTAACATGAATATTGGGACATTATCATATAGTCTATGAGATGCATAGTATGTGATTTATGTGAAAAGTCACAGAAGATATAAATCACAAGTTCTTTGTAAACTTAGAATTATAGTTCGTAGTTGGTGATGAAATTGGGCATTTCATCTGCGAAGACTATAACATATCAACTAAGATGATTTGTCTTGATCATGGAAGTGGAGACTTCTAGTTGGTATGTTGATATGTTTTAAGAGTTAAGACATATTGAACTGGACCGCTGTGAGATTTATTATTCTCCTAACGACTGTCAAATGAATAATAAATCTCACGACTTCTATTTACATGAACTCTTAATCCTTAGAGGATAATGGACCTGATCATGAAATGTTTTGTTGCCTTGATATATCAGGAGTGAGATCTAAAGTAACTGTCAAAAACTTAGTATGTTGGGCAACCACATTTGCTGTTGGGTGAATTTTCCCAATAATGTATATCCTATTAGGATAAGTGTCCTTAAATCCTATTGTATGATGCTATGTATGATATTCAGTATGACATTATGTATGACATAATATTGTGATTAATAAAGTTGTTTTATTATTATCTAAAAATAAAGGTAACATGAATATTGAGACATTACCATATAGTCTAAAAGATGCATAGTATGTGATTTATTTGAAAAGTCACAGAAGATATAAATCACAAGTTCTTTGTAAACTTAGAATTATAGTTCGTAGTTGGTGATGAAATTGGGCATTTCATCTGCGAAGACTATAACATATCAACTAAGATGATTTGTCTTGATCATGGAAGTGGAGACTTCTAGTTGGTATGTTGATATGTTTTAAGAGTTAAGACATATTGAACTGGACCGCTGTGAGATTTATTATTCTCCTAACGACTGTCAAATGAATAATAAATCTCACGACTTCTATTTACATGAACTCTTAATCCTTAGAGGATAATGGACCTAATCATGAAATGTTTTGTTGCCTTGATATATCAGGAGTGAGATCTAAAGTAACAGTCAAAAACTCAGTATGTTGGGCAACCACATTTAATGTTGATGAAACATATATTCTCAAGATTGAATTCATAGTCTCTTAATGGAGATATAAAATATTCCCTTGAAATAAGTTTAATGGGTTCAGTTATTCAGAGAGTTAGGCCTAACCACTTTGGTAATAAGTTACTAAAGTATATATTTATGAAATTGGATTTCATAAATATATGATGAATAATTTTAAAGGATTAAACCGAGTACTCAAGGATAAGATGTAGTAATTTACAAAGTGACAGTCTACATACATGACTTTGTATTACTACGAATATTTTATGAAGGGGTTGCATGTATAATAAAATCTTGGGATATAATTTATAAATAAGGCCTAGATTGCAACTATATTTATATAGTGGTATTAAATATAGTTAATGGTAACTTTGGACTTGTCAAGAGTTGACAGAAAAGCCCAAGGCCCATTGGAGCTAGTGTCTTATTGGTCCCTTTTGGTCCCACTCCAAGGCACAAACTAAAGCCCAATTGAAAAGGCCCAAAAGGCTAGCCTAATTAGATAATCAGTTATAAGGAGAGAAACATACAGAATTTTAGTGTATGAAAAAGAGAGACATCATTGTGAAATGGTGTGTATGTGAGAGTGGGGCACTCTATCATTCTCCCTTTGAAACGGATTGAGAGAGCACACTTCTTGGGCTTAAAGTGGAATTGGAGTGAAGATTATAAGTGTTCCCGGGTACTTATAATTTTTGTTTTGAAATTCATCACACCAAGGTACACTCTCTTGTTCTTATATTCTGAAATTTTCATAGTACATGTTATCTATTGCGAATGAAGTAGATCCGTTAACTTTTTCGCTGTGTATGTTTTGTATGTGATCAAACATATATTTTCCATCAAATGGTATCAGAGCAGTCTTCAATTCGAATCTGTATAACATGTTTTGTGAGTTTTGGAATTAGAGATAATAGTTTCATGATATTAGAAGATTATATATGTATTTAATTTTTCTGCATGGTTGTTGAAACTATGATTTGATAAAAACTGATATTGATGTTATGATGCTATTTAGATTTGAATTTAAGTATGTTAAATTGATCTTTTAGGCTATAGCATCAATAGAATTCAATTTAGATATCAAATTCCGTCTATTATGTTCATATGGTGGTTGTTTGTTCATGGAAAATGGTTGAAAACTGTTAAGATGTTCCCTTTAAAAAACTAAAAACACGGGTTTTTTCGCGGGTAAGCTTTACTCGCGAAATATTCATGAGACAGTCGTGAAAGCTTCTGCCTGAATTTTGTGTTTTCATAAAGTTTTTCTCGGGTAAGCTTTACTCGTGAAACAGTCGCGAGACAGTAGAGAAAGTCTCTTTTTGATTTTTGCGTTTTCATTTTTTTGCCTTAATTCATTTTTGCGGGAAGAGCTTAGTGATGAGATACTTGCGAAAATGTCACTGAAAGGAATTTTAAATTCTTTCTAAGTGTTTTCAAATGTATAAAATGCAAGGCTGTGTGTGATTAGATTACACATGTTTACAAATCAAACACCTTTAATTTAAAACATCTAGTGGGAGAGAGATACAAGGGTTGCATCCCACAACCTCCATTGTTGGTTCATAGTAGTGTGAAATATATATTTTGTCTTTGCCTCGAGCTTACCATTCCATGTGGAGAGTATTTATCTCATGGTCCTACAAGATTGAATTTCCTGGTTTACAGTGATTTGATAAACACCTTGTCTTAGCTTCGAGCTTTGCATTCCATGCGGAGGGTGTTTTTATCATGGTACTACAAAATAAGCTTGTTAAAGGGATGAAATGTGGCTACACATGATTCTATACAATGGTATACACTAGACTAAGTATTATAGTATCATCTATGCTGAGTTCTTACTATTATTACTTAGAGGCTAAATGTAAAACGACATATTATTAGTGTTTGATAAGAGTTATCATGATAGCACTAATAACGAGAATAGTTCTCAATCAATCATAGTATTTAATGTTCACTCTATGCGGAGAGATATTGAATATGGGATTGGGTTTTTGTTGCATATATTATGTTATGGTTTTATTAAGGTTTCATACTATATGTTTATATGCTAAATTGATAATGTCCAGTTTACTTATTATATTCATATTTATTTTTTTCAGATTTTGATCATGGCATCATTTAGCCCACTTGTTACTATTCTTAATCAAAACAAACTGACTGGATCTAATATGTTGATTGGAAAAGAAATTTGGACATTGTTCTTATAGCTGAAGAGCACAAATATGTGCTTACTCAATCATGTCCTAACTTTCCTTCATTAGATGCTCCTTCTAAGGAAAAACAACGATATGATCGTTGGCAGAAATCTAATGAGATGGCCAAGTGCTACATCCTAGCATTTATTTCAAATGTTCTACAACATCAAATGTAGGATGTAGAACTAGCTTCGAACATAATGGTAAGTCTGAAGGAGATGTTTGGTGAGCAAGGCCGCAAAAACCATGAGGCAGATTTATAATACCAAAATAGCTGAAGGTAGTTCAGTGAGGGAGCATTGTCTTACAATGATCTCTAATCTGAATACATTGGAGATTTTAGGTGCCAATATTGATAGAGAATCCCAAGTGGATATGATACTCCAGTCACTACTGGAATTATTCAAGAAATTCAGACTCAATAATAATATGAACAAAAAGATTTATTCATTGTCTGAATTAATGAATGAATTGGTAGCAGCGGAAGGCATCCTTGGTACTTCTAGTGTTGATGCCAATACAGCTGAAGCCAAGGGGGTAAACAAATTGCCTTAGGGGTTGCTAATAAAGGAAAGAAAACCAAAGGAAAGTGTTTCCATTGTGGTGAGAAAGGACATTGGAAGAGGAATTGTCCAAAGTTCAAATATGTTTGGTACAGAATCCCACAGATTCCTGGTGGGTGGATTTAGGTTTTACTAATCATATATGCAATTCTTTGTAGGGGTTTCAAGAGACTAGAAAGCTTAATGAAGGGGAATTATTTCTTACTTTGGCTGATGGGAGCAGGATTCCGGTTGTAGTTGTTGGAGTTGTTAATTTATGCTTGGAGTCTAGGGTTTTAATATTAGAAGACTGTCTTTATGTACCTAATGTTTGTAGGAATTTAATTTCTATAACTTATTTAGGTAAACATGGATATTGTGTTATCCTTAAAGACAATGTTGTAATAAAGAAGGGTAAAGATTTTATCTGTTCTGACAATATTGTGGATGGTCTTTATATTTTAACTCCTGATAAGCATGAATTATATAATTCTGAATTAGATAATAATTCACATGTGAAATAATTAAAGAGAAAGTTTCCTTCTACAGGTGAAGCATATCTTTGGCACTTGCGTTTGGGTCATATTAATTCAAACAGAATTCAAAGACTTATCATAGATGGACTCTTAGAGCCCATGGGCTTTGATGGTTTTCCAATTTACGAATCTTATTTGGCTTTTAATGCAAAAGGTAGAATAGCCCAAGATTTGCTCGAACTAATACATTCAAATGTATGTGGTCCTATATCAATCCAAGCAAGAGGTGGCTATAACTATTTCATTACTTTCACTGATGATTACTCTAGATTTGGTTATGTGTACCTAATGAAATGGAAGTCCGAAGCCTTTGAAAAGTTCAAAGAGTTTAGAGCTGAAGTTGAGAATCAATTAGGTAAACACATAAAGGCCATTCAATCTGATCGAGGTGGCGAATACCTTCTTGGGGATTTTAAGGATTACTTGACTGAAAATGGGATTATATCCCAGTTGACTACACCTAGAACTCCACAACAAAATGGTGTAGTAGAAAGAAGGAATACGACTCTTTTAGATATGGTTAGGTCCATGTTTAGTTATTCAACTCTACCAATTTCCTTTTGAGGATATGCCTTAAGTACTGCAATGTATTTTCTAAATTTAGTACCTTCGAAGTTTGTTCCTAAAACACCTGTAGAGTTATGGATTGGGTGTAAGCCTAGTATGAGACATCTCCATGTTTGGGGTTGTCCAGCACATGTGTTGAAAGGAAAGTCTGACAAGTTACAATCTAAAACAGAAGTGGTATTCTTTATAGGGTATCCAAAAGAAACTGTTGGAGGTTTATTCTATAGTTATAAGGATAATAAAGTGTTTGTTAGCACAAATGTCAAATTCTTGGAAAATGACTACATGAATAATTTTACTCCTAGAAGTAGAGTTGTATTAGCTGAAATGAAAGAACCTGTAGTTAAACAACCAGTGGATAAAACTAGGGATGAGGTGGCTATATTAGATACACTACAAGATACTACTCATGAGATGTCTAGTACTCAGGTGCCTCGTCATAGTGGGAGAATTGTTCGGCCTCTTATAAGATTTGTAGGTTTGGGAGAAACTTATGAAGCTATCTTAGAAGGGGCTGAATCAGATCCCTACACTTATAAGAAGGCAATGAATGATATAGATGCACATCATTGGGTCCAAGCTATGAAATCTGAATTGGATTCTATGTATTCCAATCATGTATGGGATCTTGTAGAGGCTCCTAACGGTTTTAAACCTGTTGGCTGCAAATGGGTTTACAAGAGGAAGAGAGGGATAGATGGAAAGGTTGAAACCTTTAAAGCAAAACTAGTGGTGAAAGGGTATACACAAAATGAATGTATTGATTATGAAGAAACCTTTTCACTAGTATCAATGCTTAAATCTATGAGAATTCTCTTATCCATTGCTGCTCATTATGATTATGAGATTTGGCAAATGGATGTCAAGACTAGACATGGCAAAACGGGTCAAAATTTTCTGACCCGACTCGACCCGCTACCTGACCCGAACCTGAATCACTTTTTAAATTTTTTTTTTTTTTGGTAAAAAAGAAGAGTAAAATTAAGACAATAGTAGTTTAATTGTTTATTGTGAGTTTTAAGGAAACAATTGATACATTTACATATGCAAATTAATTGAAAGATAAAAGGTTGAGCATTCTGTAATGAGTAAAGATTTTTAGATATCAAATAATAAAGTACATGCCAAGATAATATGGTTACAGTAGAGTTAAAAATATAGATTTAAAATTGTAGACATGTGTGAGAAACATTTACAAGTGTAAAAATAGTGAAGCCAAAGTATCAAATTAGCATAAATTATGAATGCTTAGACTTATTTTTTAACAATTTTTGTCCAAAATAAACGGCTTTTCAAAATAAATTATGATATTTCCTATAGTGTGTGTTGCTTAACAATAATATGATATTCATAAAAGAGACCATGTATAAATAAGTAAGCAATCAAATTTTAATGTATATCTCAAATTGAAAGAGAGTGCCAACCACAATTGATAATAGATTATAAAATTAATTTTCAAGACTGTAAATTTCTTATATGTTTTTATTCTTTATCAAATGAGTTATCCAATAAGTCATTTGTAATTTTGTTTTATATTTTGGAATGTTGATATTGTGTAGAAATAAAGCATGTGTATTTGTTTTACTTATGTTTGTGTTATTTTGTTTTAGATATCAATGTTAGGATTTGTATAATTTTAAAATTATTGAATAAGTATTAATAAGTTTAACTGAATTTATTCTTGATATAAGTGGTGAAGTCAAAATAATGCATTTTACATCAAATAATTTGTTGCATAACTTTCCAAATGACAAATACATGTTGTTTTATTTATAAAAAAAAAAATCTTGTGAAAAATATGGGTCAACCCGACCCGACTCGCAACCCGATTGACCCGAACCCGTTTTTGACCCACTTAAGATGACCCTTTTTAACCCGTGACCCATTTGACCCGCAACCCGATTGACCTGACCCGAACCCGACCTGACCCGCCTGTTTTGCCATGTCTAGTCAAGACTGCGTTTCTTAATGGCAATCTTGAAGAAGAAATTTATATGATGCAACCAGAAGGTTTAATAGCAAAAAACCAAAAGCATATGATGTGCAAGTTGAAAAGGTCCATTTATGGACTTAAGCAAGCATCTAGGTGAAGGAAAAATTCTGGTTTTGCATCTCATGCAAAACCCACAGCGGAAGCATCGAACAAGGATCTATTTCATTCATGATTGATAACGTGCACAATGTAAATTTCAGAATTTAAGAACAAGATAGCGTACCTTGGTGTGGAGAAATTCAAAACAAAGATTAGAAGCACTTGGGAACACTTTTAATCTTCACTCCAATTCCACTTTACGTCCAAGATGTGTGGTCTCTCAATCAGTTTTTCAAAGGGAGAATGAAAGTGTGTCTCACACTCTCTCACACACCGTTTCTTTTTCTTTTCTAATCTCTTCTAATAAAAATTTTGTATGTTTATCCCTTTATAACTAACTGATTATCTAATTGGGTTGGCCTATTGGGCCTTTCCAATTGGGCTTTAGTGTGTGGCTTGGAGTGGGACCAAAAGGGACCAACAAGACACTAGCTCCAATGGGCCTTGGGCTTTTCCGTCAACTCTTGACAAGTCCAAAGTTACCATTAATTATATTTAATACCACTATATAAATATAATTGCACTCTAGGCCTTATTAATAAATTATATCCCAAGACTTTATTATACACGTAACCCCTTCATAAAATATTCGTAGTAACACAAAGTCATAAATGTAGACTGCCACTTTGTAAATTACTACATCTTATCCTTGAGTACCCGGTTTAATTCTTTAAAGTTATTCATTATATATTTATGAAATCCAATTTCATAAATATATACTTTAGTAATTTCTTACTAAAGTGGTTAGGCCTAACTCTCTGAATAACTGAACCCATTAAACTTATCTCAAGGGAATATTTTATATCTCCATCAAGAGATTATGAATTCCATCTTGTGAATATATGTTCCATCAACACTAAATGTGGCTGCCCAACATACTGAGATTTTGACCATCATTTCAGATCTCACTCCTGATATATCAAAGCAACCTACACTTCATGATCATGTCCATTATTCTCTCAGGATTAAGAGTTCATGCAAATAGAAGTCGTGAGATTTATTATTCATTTGACAGTCATTAGGAGAACAATAAATCTCACAGCGGTCCTGTTCAATATGTTTTAACTCTTAAAACATATCAACATATCAACTAGAAGTCTCCACTTCCATGATCAAGACAAATCATCTTAGTTGACACGTTATAGTCTTCGCAGATGAAATGCTCAATTTCATCACTGACTACGAACTATAAATTTTGAGTTTACAATGAACTTGTAATTTACATCTTCTGTGACTTTTCACATAAATCACATACAATGCATCTCATGGACTATATGATAATGTCCCATATTCATGTTACCATTATTTTAGATAATAATAAAATAACTTTATCAAACACAATATTAAGTCATACATCATGTCGTACATAATGTCATACATAATATCATACATAGCATCATACAATAGGATTTAAGGGCACAAATCCTAACACTAGGTTATGGAACATCAGATTTGATCAAGCAATCAAGTCATTTAGTTTTGAACAAAATCTTGATAAACCATGTGTGTACAAAAGACATCGAGACAAAGTAGTAATGTTCCTAATGCTTTATGTTGATGATATTCTACTCATTGGGAATGATTTAGGGGTAATGTCATCGGTAAAAGTTTGGTTGTCAAGCCAATCTGATATGAAGGACTTGAGTGAGGCTAACTTTATTCTAGGGATCAAGCTTTGGCGAGATCGCAAGAATAAGATGTTAGGCTTATCACAAGCTGGATATATAGATAAGGTTCTAGAACGGTTTAGCATGCAAAACTCCAAGAAAGGATTACTTCCTCTTAGACATGGAGTTCCTCTGTCTGACGACCAAAGGCCTAAGACTCAAGAGGAAGAAAATATGATGAAACAAGTTCCTTATGCTTTGGTAGTTGGAAGTCTCATGTATGCCATGCTTTGTACTAGACAAGATATCTATTATTTAGTTGGCATGGTCAGCCGATATCAAACAAATCCAAGACCAAAACATTGGCAAGCTGTAAAACATATTCTCAAGTATCTTAGGAGAACGAGAGATTATATGCTTGTTTACCGATGTGAGGATTTGATTCCTATTGGCTATATAGATTCAGATTTTCAATCAGATCTAGATTTCAGAATATCCACTTCAGGATGTGTTTTCACCTTGGGAGGTGGAGCCATAAGTTGGAGGAGTGTTAAGCAATTGCAGACTCCACCATGGAAGCTGTGTACGTTGCTACTTGTGAAGCAGTAAAGAAAGTTGTTTGGCTCAAGAAATTCCTTTCTGATCTTGGTGTTGTAAGAATAGAGTAAGTTCCTATCACATTGTTTTGCGACGATAGTGGAGCAGTTGCACAATCCAAAGATCCAAGAAATCATAAGAAAGGAAAGCACATTGAGAGGAAGTACCACATCATTTGAGACATTGTTGCTCGGGGAGATGTAGTGGTAGCAAAGATTGAAAGTGCGAATAATCTAGCAAATCCCTTTACCAAAGCCTTGTCCCAAAGGATTTTCGAGTCACATTTGGAGGAGATAGGAGTTAGATTAGTGCACAATAGTCTTTAGGGCAAGTGGGAGATTGTTAGGATTAGTGCCCTTAAATCCTATTGTATGATGCTATGTATGATATTAAGTATGACATTATGTATGACTTAATATTATGATTAATAAAGTTGTTTTATTATTATCTAGAAATAAAGGTAACATGAATATTGAGACATTATCATATAGTCCATGAGATGCATAGTATGTGATTTAAGTGAAAAGTCACAGAAGATATAAATCACAAGTTCTTTGTAAACTCAGAATTATAGTTCGTAGTCGGTGATGAAATTGGGCATTTCATCTGCGAAGACTATAACATATCAACTAAGATGATTTGTCTTGATCATGGAAGTGGAGACTTCTAATTGGTATGCTGATATGTTTTAAGAGTTAAGACATATTGAACTAGATCGCTGTGAGATTTATTATTCTCCTAATGACTGTCAAATGAATAATAAATCTCACGACTTCTATTTACATGAACTCTTAATCCTGAGAGGATAATGGACCTGATCATGAAGTATAGGTTGCTTTGATATATCAGGAGTGAAATATTAAGTAACGGTCAAAACCTCAGTATGTTGGGCAGCCACATTTAGTGTTGATGGAACATATATTCTCAAGATGGAATTCATAGTCTCTTAATGGAGATATAAAATATTCCCTTGAGATAAGTTTAATGGGTTCAATTATTCAGAGAGTTAGGCCTAACTACTTTGGTAAGAAGTAACTAAAGTATATATTTATGAAATTGAATTTCATAAATATATGATGAATAACTTTAAAGGATTAAACCGAGTACTCAAGGATAAGATGTAGTAATTTACAATGTGGCAGTCTGCATACATGACTTTATATTACTATGAATATTTTATGAAGGGGTTGCATGTATAATAAAGTCTTGAGA
Source organism: Castanea sativa (assembly GCF_040712315.1). Taxonomy (NCBI): domain Eukaryota; kingdom Viridiplantae; phylum Streptophyta; class Magnoliopsida; order Fagales; family Fagaceae; genus Castanea; species Castanea sativa. The sequence goes on from NC_134017.1 coordinate 33,177,386, forward strand.
TTTAATTTATATATAAGGCCTACAGTGCAACTATATTTATATAGTGGTATTAAATATAGTTAATGGTAACTTTTGACTTGTCAAGAGTTGACAGAAAAGCCCAAGGCCCATTGAAGCTAGTGTCTTATTGGTCCGTTTTGGTCCCACTCTAAGCCACACACTAAAGCTCAATTGGAAGGCCTAAAAGGCTAGCCTAATTAAATAATCAATTATGAGGAGAGAAACATACAGAATTTTAGTGTATGAAAAAGAGAGACATCATTGTGAAATGGTGTGTATGTGAGAGTGAGGCACTCTATTATTCTCCCTTTGAAACTGATTGAGAGAGCACACTTCTTGGGCGTAAAGTGGAATTGGAGTGAAGATTAAAAGTGTTCCAGAGTACTTATAATTTTTGTTTTGAAATTCATCACACCAAGGTACTCTCTCTTGTTCTTATATTTTGAAATTTACATAGTATATGTTATCAATTGCGAATGAAGTAGATTCGTTAATTTTTCACTGCATATGTTTTGTTTGTGATGGAAAAATATATTTTACATCATATCCCCCATGCAAAGAACGACCAGGGTGATGTTATCGTATGTAATGGCATGGGTTGCACGTATTTCAGATCTCTATGGACTTGGCATTAATGGCATTTCCGAACATGATCTGCATAGTCGGCTTCCATAGTAGTCCAGTAATAACCTTGTCTCATTATCTTCCTTGACAGCATGTGTGTACTCATATGTGGCCCATAACTTGAGTCATGAACCTCTTCAATTATTTGTTGTGCTTCCTTGGCGGTCACACAAAGGAGATGAATTCCATCATATGATCTTCTATAAAGCCTCTTACCACAAATAATATAATTAGTTGACAACCTCCTGATGGTCAATTGGTCATTCTTGTATGCAGACTTTGGGTATGTCCCATCCTTGAGGTATTGTAGGATGTCTGAATACTATTCACTTTCTCCATTCTTTTCCTCATCTTCTTATGTTGTCATGCAATAAGCTAGCTCTTCTTTTTGTTCCACCACTATTGGTCTAGCTTCATCTCCATTTGGCCCATCCATCATGGATGCCATCGTTGTTAAAGCGTCGGCAATCTGATTCTACATTCTTGGCACATATTGATATTGGATCTTGTTGAATTTTGAGGCCCACTTTTGAAGACATTCATGATAAAGCATGAGCCTTTCTTCTTTGATCTTCCATTTATTCTGAGATATCATCAAGGCTAAGTGACCATACACCTCCAACTCTTTCACTCCAAGACCAAGGGTGGCTCATAACCCAATAATGCAAGCTTCATATTCAGTGGCATTGAAAGCCAACCAAAGAATGGGATGTGTGTCCCTTTTAGAGAAATTAAGGGAACTCCAATGCCACTTCCATTTTGATTTGTTGCTCCGTTAAAATACATCTTCCAGGATTCCACCTCAACCCAATGATATTTTCATTTGGAAAGTCTTCTTGGATTTCTTCAGCTTCTTTTGGTGAACAATGGGCTAAGTTATCAGCAATTGCCCTCCCCTTTACAGGCTTTTGAGTTACATATTTAATGTCAAATTCTGATAGAAGCAAAACCCATTTAGCTGTCTTTCCATCTTGCACTAGCTTCTCCATTAGATATTTTAATGGGTCCATTCTTGCAATCAACAAGACCTTGTAAGCAAGCATATAATGACTGAGTTTACGAGTTACCCATACAAGTGCTACACATGTCTTCTCAAGTGGTGAATACTTTTCTTCATAAGGCAACATCTTCTTGTTGATGTATTAGATTGCATTCTCTTTTCCAGTCTCCTTTAGGTATTAAGCAAGCAAAGCCCCCATTATTGTATCCATAGTTGTGAGATACAACAATAATGGCTTTTCAGGTACTAGTGGGACGAGTATTGGTGGCTTCATCAAATAATTCTTGATCTTTTCAAAAACTTCTTGGCATTGTTCATTCCACATTGTAGGAACTTCCTTCTTGAGCAATCGGAAAATTGGTTAATAGCTTTTGAGATGTGACTTCTATGAGACCTCTACCGAGAGTGCCCTTGAAAAAGAGAGAGAGAGATTCTTGTGGTGTGCTTTTTAGGGTACCTCTCTTTTTAGGTAAATGGTGTGGAGTCGTCACTTATTTTTTATGTACAAAAAATAAGAAAAACTAATATACAAATACATGACTGAATTGCTTTGTTTCATTGATTGAATAAAAAAATGTACAAATTTGAAAATTTGAACTTTACATGGCTTTGGGTCCTAGTTACAATCTACCAAAAATACATGGCTTTATGTCCTAGCTACAATCTACTCAAAATAGAAACAAAGATAAAGCTAGATCTACTTAACCAAAAATCTAAATCTGGAGGCTAGGTTACGAAATGAGAAGGTGTTAGGTACTCATTCCGCACAGACAGAGTCTGGTCTTCTAGGCTCTTGTCACCAATGTACCATTTATGTTGAACTTTTGAAATAAACTAACCAACACAAAACCTTTTATGAATGTATCCTCTTTTGTTAAAAAAATTTAGATCTGTTTTAATGATTAAAAAAAATTATTTTGATTTATAAAAAAATCAGATCTATTTTATATGTGTAAAAAAAATGGTTTTGGGAGATAAAAAATTCAGATCTGTTTTTTTTTTTTTTTTAAGAGATAAAACACCAAGTCTTTTAGTTTATTAAAAAAATTTAGATCAATTTTTTAAGAGATAAAAAAATGGTTTTGGGTTTTGTAAAAGATCAGATCTGTTTTTATATTTGAAAAAGATATGTTTTTTTTTTTTTTAAGTAGAGGATCTCATTCACAAAATAATTTCATGCTACATGACTCAAACAAAACAAACAACAATTCACGATCTCTTTCTTTATTTTAGAAATCTGCATGCATTAAAAAATCAGATTTGTATCTAAAAAGATACAAAATCCATTTTTATCATAATAAAAATTTAGATATACATCTAAGGAAGATGTAGATTCGTTTAATTTTGAAGAAAAATTCAAATCTACATCTAATAAAGATGTAGATCCATTTATTTTAATGAAAAATTAGTTTAGTACATACAGATCTCTAAAACTAAGAAAAAAATCATAGGAATAATAAAAGAATCAAGAAAATGTTTTGACAATCTAAATTAACAAATCAGAATATTAATAATTAAAGCAAGAAAGCATGCATCATCATGTTTAGAAAGCAACCTCTTGCATGAGCACCCTTTTACTTGAGAGGATGTTTTAGGGTTGAAATATACTTATTCAGTTCTCTTTGAAACCTAAAAACCCTAATTCTTGTAGCAAATCTCAGAGAAGATCAACTAATATCAGCAATTTGTAAGTCCCAAAATGTATGCCTCTCATAGCATCAAAGAAAAGGTGTTGAATTATGAGACCCTGACTCTATTTATAGAGGTTAGAAATCTCTAAAAAGAGGCATGGATGATTAGGATGTGAATCCGAACTCATCCTTTTGTGAGAAGGTCGAAAAGGATGTGCCTTGTCGTCACCCGAAGGCCGTTGGGCCAAAGCCCAACAAGGTGTAATTCAGGACTTTCAAAGTACCATTCGGCACTCCAAAAGTGTCGTTCAGCACTCCAAAAGTGCCAAATTGGCTCTTGGATGCCGAACGTTCTTCCATGTTCGGGTGCCATTTGGACTCTCATTTTTGGGTTTTTTGACCAGTCCTTGTATCTAAATGTATTTTCATCCTCCGTCCATGATTTTTTTTTTAATCTCTTTTCTAGATAATTCAGGCTTTTTAAAAACAATTATCTTGTCAATAAATCCCTTAAAATAAATCTTGATAAAGTTTAGATTATCCACAACTTTATTGTTATCCAATCAACCCTTTTATTCCTATGCATGCATCCCTATTTTAAACACTAATTATCAACCAATCACAAAATTATTTAATTAATTTTAATTGTTTGACCAATCAAAATTTATTTAAATTAATTGTGTGTGGTCAACTCTTCCTAGACACAATGCATATGGAACGTGCAAACTTAATCGTGCGATATCTTTCGATCCGATGGTTCGATTTAGAAACCGGACACACCATTGTGATCGTTAGAATGTCAAGATCATTTTTATGATGTGGAATGAATGAATTGATGCATGCAATGCAAGAAAAAATTGATGCATGTGATGCAAAGACAAATGATTCATGTAATGCAAGAATTATTTTTTTTTGGTATATGGATGGTCACTCCAGTCATCTTCCTTGATTAAATCATTGGTGCAAAATCGAGTGTCTACAGAATGCCCCTCATTGACAGAGCTTGGAAAGCGAATGTCAATGTAAAACAAAGACACTGATTTTAGTGACCATGATTTAATTAAGGTTGAATTTTCAAAGATTACCTAGCCTTCAAACCTAAAACTTTGGAACATAGAACTAGTGCCTTATCTTTTTGAAAAAACAATGAAAATACTTGACTTAGCTGGTAGTTGATGAACTTTGAAATGATTCTTGACAATTGATATGACTGAGAGACTTTTTTTCATTCTGATCTTAATAATGGAGTTGTTTGCGACCAAGGGGGCTTGATCTTAACAAAGGTGTGTCTGCGACTAACTGGCTTGGTCTTGTTGAAAGGAGTGTCTGCTACCAATTGGCTTGGTCTTGACCAAAAGAGTGTCTGCGACCAACTGGCTTGATCTTGACGAAAAGGGTGTCTGCGATCAACTGGCTTGGTCTTGACGAAAGGGGTGTTTGTGTCTAACTGGCTTGATCTTGACAAAAAAGGGGCGCCAGTGATCAACTAGCTTGATCTTGAACAAAAGGGGTCAAGGGCTTCTTATCCTTGAAACCAAGTTGTTGCCTGCAAAAATCAAAATTTAGAATCTATCTCTAACTAATAAGTGCTTTATGATCCCACTATTTCTGAGATGTGTGCTTTTCATTTATCCCTTCTTGATTTGAACTTTATCAAGAAAAGTTAAATTGACAAAAGATTTTATTTTTGAGAAACATTTAATTTTTGAAACTTGGAAGTTTTGAAATTGACATTTATAATTTTGAGACTTTGAAACTTTGAGATTTTGAATTTTAAAATTTGGAATTTGAAATCTAAAACTTTGAGATTTGGAATTTTGAAAATTAAGACTTGAGATTTTGATCATGAAACTTGGGGTTTGAATTTTTTCTTTAAAAACTGGAGGTTTGGATTTAGAAAAAAGATTTGGTATTGAAAAGGATGATTTTGTTTTCATTTCTTTCTTTCTTCTCTTTTTCACTTTTTATTTATTTATTTGGAGATGAAAATTTTGAGCTTCAAAAGATGTTTGGAAACCTTTGAAATTTTTTTTTGGTTGACTCAGTTGACTTAGCATTGGCTGAGTTCAAAGTGTGGGGGTGGCAATTTTGGCCCCCCACTTTCCTTGTCTCTCTTTTTTGTTTCATCCTTCTCCACCTCTCTTCCTCCATTGTCACTATTCACCTTGATTTTTCTTCTTCATCTCACCATTTCTTCACATAAAAAACACTTCTCTAAGCTTTTCAAGCTTCCCCCATCCATCTCTATCAATATTTCTTTAGATCCTTGTGTTTTGAACATTTTCACCACACACCCATTTTGGTGAAACCCATTTTCCAAATCCATTTTTCTTTGCATTAAGATGGATTCTTCTTCCAAAGGACCTTCTTTTCTTACTATTCATGGCAAGAAATATGATCCAACATTTGTTTGGCATTAGGAGGATGGACTTCTTCAAGACCCTAGGACCCATGCTCCATATTGTCATGTAGACACCAAGGTGAGTTTTTTTTTTTTTTTTTCTTAGGTTTATATGCTTGGAAAAATATTGTTTTGAAAGTTTCATGGTGAGATATTGTCATTTGGTGGTTTGAAATTTGAGGCATTGTGTGATTGGTTATGTTGGAAAAATGTTGGCTTTTGAGCATTCTTGAGGTATTATTCTTTTGATCATGGTGCAATTTGGACAATGTTAGTAGCTTATGGAATTTTGACAATGTAAGTAGATATTGTAAAGTTGTTGAATGAATTTTGATTTGGATTTTGGGAGTATTGGCATTGTGAAAAATTTGTGGTGGGCTTATGTGAATGTGTTCATGATATATATGGAAAAAGTTTATTGGCATGTGTAAACTTTGTTTTATGGACAAGGCAAAATTTTGTGGGTAAATTTTATGGGTATGGGAAATTTTTTGGACATGGAAAAATTTTATGGGCATGAAACTTTGAAAGAATTTGTTGGGCATGTGATGCTAGTTCTTGGAAATTTTCGTGATTATGATTTTGGCCATGTGAGAATTTATTTGTGCATAGGCATGAGTTTGTGGAATTTTTTCTATTTTGGAAATGTAGGAATTTTATTATGGCTATGGACAAAAATTGATAGTTGTGTGTGGATATGTGAAGAATTTTGATTGTGGTAAAATTTTGGTGGGGCACTGGCTTTTTTTCTTTTTTTGATATGGGTTTTGGTCATGGAAAATTGATGAGCTGAACTTGTGTTACAGAGCCTTAAGAGCCGAGGCAGTCTCCAAATGTTGAAAAGTGTATGGGTAGCATTATTTCCTAGCATAAAAAACATTATCAATGAAGCAGGCTTTGACATATTCTTCAAAGCTTTGTTGAATCATGAGACTCACGAATACAGAGATCTTCAATTACTTCTCACGAAAGAATGCTTCTAGGACACTGCATGTACCTTCCACTTTCCTCGTATTGGGGAGGTAATGTTTGTTAGGATTAGTGCCCTTAAATCCTTTTGTATAATGCTATGTATGATATTATGTATGACATTATGTATGACATTGTGTATGACTTAATATTGTGATTAATAAAGTTGTTTTATTATTATCTAAAATAATGGTAACATGAATATTTGGACATTATCATATAGTCCATGAGATGCATAGTATGTGATTTATGTGATTTATTCATAGAAGATATAAGTCACAAGTTCTTTGTAAACTCAAAATTTATAGTTCGTAATTGGTGATGAAATTCGGCATTTCATCTGCGAAGACTATAACGTGTCAACTAAGATGATTTGTCTTGATCATGGAAGTAAAGACTTCTAGTTGATATGTTGATATGTTTTAAGAGTTAAGACATATTGAACTGGACCGCTGTGAGATTTATTATTCTTCTAATGACTGTCAAATGAATAATAAATCTCACAACTTCTATTTATATGAACTCTTAATCTTGAGAGAATAATGGACCTGATCATAAGATGTAGGTTGCTTTGATATATCAGGAGTGAGATCTAAAGTCACGATCAAAAACTCAGTATGTTGGGCAGCCACATTTAGTGTTGATGGAACATATATTCTCAAGATGGAATTCATAATCTTTTAACGAAGATATAAAATATTCCCTTGAGATAAGTTTAATGGATTTCGTTATTCATAGTGTTAGGCCTAACCACTTTAGTAAGGAGTTACTAAAATATATATTTATGAAATTGGATTTCATAAATATAAGATGAATAACTTAAAGGGTTAAAACAGATACTCAAGGATTAAGATGTAGTAATCTTCAAAGTGGCAGTCTACATTTATGACTTTGTATTACTACGAATATTTTATGAAGGGGTTGCATGTATAATAAAGTCTTGGGATATAATTTATTAATAAAGATTATTGCTTGTGGAGATGTGGTTGTAGCAAAGATTGATGGTGCAAAGAATCTAGCGGATCCCTTTACCAAAGTCTTGCCCCAAAGGACTTTCGAGTCACATTTGGAGGAGATGGGAATTAGATTAGTGCACAATAGTCATTAGGGCAAGTGGGAGATTGTTAGGATTAGTGCCCTTAAATCGTATTGTATAATGCTATGTATGACATTATGTGACTTAATGTTGTGTTTAATAAAATTGTTTTATTATTATCTAAAAACAATGGCAACATGAATATTGGGACATTATCATATAATCCATGAGATGCATAGTATGTGATTTATGTAAAAAGTCACAGAAGATATATATCACAAGTTCTTTGTAAACTCAGAATTATAGTCCGTAGTCGGTGATGAAATCGGGTATTTCATCTGTGAAGACTATAACATATCAACTAAGATGATTTGTCTTAATCATGGAAATGAAAATTTCTAGTTGGTATGTTGTTATGTTTTGAGAGTTAAAACATATTGAACTAGATCGCTGTGAGATTTATTATTCTTCTAACGACTGTCAAATGAATAATAAACTCATGACTTATATTTACATGAACTCTTAATCCTGAGAGGATAATGGACCTGATCATGAAGTGTAGGTTGCTTTGATATATCAGGAGTGAGATCTAAAGTTACGGTCAAAATCTCAGTATGTTGGGCAACCACATTTAGTGTTAATGGAACATATATTTTCAAGACGAAATTCATAGTCTCTTAACGGAGATATAAAATATTCCCTTAAGATAAGTTTAATGGATTTAGTTATTTAGAGAGTTAGACCTAACCACTTTGGTAAATTGGATTTAGTTATTCATAAAGTATATATTTATGAAATCCAATTTCATAAATATATTATGAATAACTTTAAAGGATTAAACCGGGTACTCAAGGATAAGATGTAGTAATTTACAAAGTGGCAGTTTACATTCATGACTTTGTATTACTACGAATATTTTATGAAGGAGTTGCATGTACAATAAAGTCTTGAGATATAATTTATAAATAAGGCCTAGAGTGCAACTATATTTATATAGTGGTATTAAATATAGTTAATGGTAATTTTGGAGTTGTCAAGAGTTGACAGAAAAGCCCAAGGCCCATTGGAGCTAGTGTCTTATTGGTCCCTTTTGGTCCCACTCCAAGCCACACACTTAAGCCCAATTGGAAAGGCCCAAAAGGCCAGCCCAATTAGATAATCAATTAGATACAAAGGGAGAAACATACAAAATTTTTTGTAAGGGGAATTGTAAGAACACTATTGTGAAGTGGTGTAAGAAGTGTTAGACACTTTGACGTTCTCCCTTTGAAAACTGATTGAGAGACCACACATCTTGGGTGTTGTGGAATTAGAGTGAAGATTGAAAGTTTTCCCAAGTGCTTCTGATCTTCAGTTTTGAAATTCACCACTCCAAAGTACACTCTCTGATTCTATATTCTGAAACTTAAATAATGCATGTTAACATTTATGAATCAAATAGATCCGTTATTTTTCCGCTGCGTATGTTTAGTATGCGATACAAACATAGAAATTCCTTTACCAAACATAAAAATACAAACATGTATTTTTCCATCAGTTGAGATGGGTGCACACATATTTGTTGTTTTGATGGCACACATTATGACAGTTAGGGAAAGGTCTTAACAAACAATACAAACAACAATATCATACAACATCTCATGACATAAATAAACAAACAAACAATAATATCATGCAAGGCCATGCAAAAACAAGGGTATATATTTGGTCACTTAAGTCTAACACGAAACTTAGACCTCAACATCCCTAGTGGAGTTGCCACTATGAGAGATTTTTTGGTACTTTGAAGGGCACCTCTCTTTTTGGGTAAGTGGTGTGGAGTCGTTACTTATTTTTATACAAAAAATAAGAAAAAATAAATACAACTTTACATGATCAAAATGTTTCATTGTCATTAATTGAATAAAAATAAATACAAACTTGATAGATTGAATATTTCAAGGCTTTGAGTCCTAGTTACAATCTACCAAAAATTACATGGTTTTTTGTCCTAGTTACGATCTACCTAGAAATAAAAAGAAAGACATAGCCTAGGTCTACCTATCCAAAAGAAACTAAATTCTGAGGCTAGGTTACGGAATGGGAAGGTGTTAGGCACCCATTCCGCCCAGACAGAGTCTACTTTTCTAGACTCTAATGACCAATATACCATTTATGCATGATATGAATGATATGTTGTATAAATGACACACTTAACTAAACAGACTTACATAAATCTATTTTATGATTGTGTCCTCTTTTTTTCTAAAAAAAATTCAGATATGTTTTTGTGAATAAAAAATTGATCTGATTCAGTAAAAAGAAACTAGATCTGTTTTTTTATATGTAAAAAAAAAAAAAAAAGATTTGTAAAGAAAAGTCAGATCATTTTTTGTTAAATAAAACAAGGTTTTTTGCTAAAAACTATCAAGTATGTTTTGGAACAAAGTAAAAAATGGTTTTTGGTTTATATGTAAAAAAAAAAATCAGATTTATTTTTTATGAATAAAATAATAAAAAAAGACTTTTTTAGAAGAGGAACTACACTCATGAAAATAAATCTATGTTACATGCATCAAACAAAAAACATCGCAACTTTTGACTTCATCTTTTAAATTTCAAAATTTGCTATTTTTGTGACAAATGAAAATTTCTTGAAAAAAAAAAACTCAGATCTGTATTTAATGAAAATATAGATCAGTTTTGATGTATAGAAAATTCAGATCTGTATTTAATGAAAATACAAATCTGTTTTTAGTATGTAAAAAAAATTCAGATCTATATTTAATGAAAATACAAATATGTTTTTAGTTTAAAAAAATTAATATTGAGTAGATTTTTTGAAACTCAAAAGAAAAATCATAGCAACGAAAGAATTATTTAAAGACATATTTTAAAAAAGTTTACACATCACATAGAAACAACATCAGAAATTAAAATAAAAAACATCTCAAATCTATTCATGCATCATCAAGTAGAATTAGTAAAAAACAAAAGACAAGAAAAGGGAAAGAAAAACTACCTCTTGCATGGATGTGCTCTTCTTAGTGAAGGAATATTTTAGGGTTCAGAGGAACTTATTCAATTCTCTTTGAAACCTAAAATATTTTGCTTACAAAAAAGAAATTCCTAAGGTCAAAGCCTCCAAAACGTATTTAACATAAGAGAGAAAATAAAAAGAAAAGAAGAGTCCAAAAGAGGGGAGTTAGAGAGCGTGAAATAGTGTGCTGAATTATGAGATATAGCCTTTATTTATAAAGGCTAGGATGTTCGAAAAATTAGCTAAGAGCTTCTCTAGCAGCTTATCTAAATTTTTGTACTTTTTGGACAGTGAATAGTGATATTTAGCTTTTACCTACTTACTTTTTCAAATATACTTTCCAACAGATTCTCTATCATTTTCTTCATCTCATTTAAATATTATTTCTTCATTAATTATTTATTCTTTTTTTAACAACTACACATCTTCCAACATTTTTTTATTCAATATCTGATTATTATAATATATAAAAACATTTGAAGTATGAATAGTAAAAGCTACAGTGTTCTCTACTTTTAAAGAAGCACTGTAGCAATTCTAATCTAAAAAATGGAGATGGAGAATCTGTTAGAGTGTGAAGAATGGTGTTTTTTCTCCAAAAAATAGATATAGAGCATCTATTGGAGAACCTCTAAGTGATCAAAATACAAACTGGGTCGCATCCTTATTTCTAAAAAATCAAAAAGGATATGTTTTATCTCAATTCAAGTGCTCTTAGGCCGAGACCCGAATTTGTGCCAATCAACACTTGAAAAGTGTCGAATGGTCCTTTTGGGTGTCAATCCTACTTTGAGTTTTGGTCCATTTTGGACACATTTCTTAAGGTTTTTTGAGCCGGGACTTGCACTTAGACGCGTTTTTAATCCATATTCTAAAAATTAAACTCTTTTATGATAATTCAGGTTTTTTCAGCAATGATTATCTTGTAGATAAATACTCCAAAAAATCTTGATTATCCACCATTTTGTAGTTATCTGATTATCCCCTTTATTCCCATGCAAGCAAGCCTATATTTGACACTAACTAACAACCAATCACAACATTATTTAATTAATTTTAATTGTTTAGTCAATCAAAATTAATTTAAATTAATCATGTGTGGTTGATTCTACCTAAACACAATGCATGCTGACCGTGCAAACTTGATCATGTGATATCTTTCAATCCAACGGTCCGATTTGGAAATGGAGCATACTGTCGCAACTATTAGAATCTCAAGATCATTTTTATGATATGAAATGAACAAATTAATGCATGTAATGCAATTATGAATTTTGGGTATATAAATGGTCATTCTAGCCATCTTCCTTGATTAAATCATGGGTGCAAAATCTAGTGTCTACACATTTCTTTATGGGTCTAGGCAAAGACATCCATATTCCCTTTCAAGAAAGATAGGAGGTTGTCTACTCTTGCTAAAGACAGAGTCATTCCTATCTTGGTGGTTTTGGATGTGTCTCCTTCTACTAGTTCCACTATCTTCAGCTCTTCCACTAGTTCTTGTTGCTTTTTTTTGTCAATGATCCAGGTATGTTTTCTTCCCCTACAAGTACTACTTGATAGCATTCTGAGGCCAACACGTGATCTCCATGGATCTCTCTTATCCCATGGTCAGTTGGAAACTTGACTTTGAGACAATATTTCGAAGTAGAAACTTTCAAGCGATTGAGAGTTGGTTGTCCTAAAATAACATTATAGGACGATGGGAAATCAACTATGACAAAATCAATATTTTTGGTTACCTATACAGGGTAGGTTCCAGTTGTGATGGATAGGGAAATTACCCCTTTTGGATAAACTTAGTCTCCACTAAATCTAACCAAGGGAGACTCAAAAGGATGAATCCTTTTTGGGTCGATCTTCATTTGTTGGAAGGCCTTCATATACATGATGTCTGCTAAACTCCCATTGTCAACTAACACTCGATGAGTGTTATATCCTTATATTGCAAGCATAATTACCAGTGGGTCGTCATGAGGTTGTTTCACTTCTCTGACAACATTTTCCTGAAAACACAATGTCCTTTGCTCTAGTCCTTCTATACTTCATCACCAGGTGTCCTACATGAACATTGTTAACCTGTCTTTGGTGGGCTCTTCATAAAGATTTGAATGACCCTCTAGTGACTGGTCCTTTGAAAATCATTCTTATCTCACCAATAGTGGCCCTAGCGTTTTCTTGCTCATCATCTTTTCTTATGTCAGCTTGTTTAGTTGGGCTTTTCTTCTACCAAGTGATGATGATGATCCTTCTTCATGAACTTATGTAATTTTTCTTTCAGTATTAATCCCTCGATTTGCCCCTTTAGATCTCTACACTCTTCAATAGAATGGTCATTGTGGAACCAACAATACTTCTTTTAATCTCTTTTGTGTGGTGATGAAGTTAAAGGCTTCGGCCACTTCAAGCTTGGATCATCCTTGATTTGTAACAAAACTTTCTCCATAGCCATATATAGAGTGGTGAAATTTACCATTTTCTTCGAAGGGTTCAAAGTTCCCCTTTTGTTCTTCCGATTAGGGGAGCAATCCTTATTCTCTCTCTTCTTATGTCGAGGCTTGTTAATGTCATCTATCTTTTGCTTGCATCCGTCCCCTTCGCTATCAACACATCTTCTCTATTCATATATTTTTGAGCTTTGAATAGGAGATTCGTCATCAAACCAGCCTTAAAGGTCGTCAATTGGACTTGGTTGTCTACTTCATCTACTTCCAGGATTTCTCGGTTAAAACGCTTCACATAAGCCCTTGAAGTCTCTCCTTCTTGTTGTTTCACCATTAGCATATGCAAAGTCAGCCTTTTATGCCTCTAAGCCCCGATGAAGTGTTGAACAAAATAATCACTTAACTGTTCAAAATTTGCTATTGAGGACGATCCTAGCTTGCTAAACTAGATTTGAATAGCTCCTTTAAGAGTCGTTAGGAATGATCTACACATCACTTCATCGGGTGTCCTCTGAAGATTCAACAATGTCTTGAAAGACTCTATGTGATCTAACAGGTCTGTATGCCCGTCATAAGACTCCAATTGAGGGAATCAAAAATTTGGTAGGAGTGAGCATCCCACGACTTCATTGGTAAATGGTGAATCCGTTCTCTTGATCATCCTATCCAAGCTTTTGATTGACTTCCCTTTTAGAGCATTCTCCATCTCGTCCATTTCCTTCCTCACATTTTTCAAGAGCTCGTCATTGTTTTGATTGGGCTATTATGTTTGCCTAGAATTGGATTGCCCTGTTTGTTTGGAATTGGACTGCTCGGTTTGCCTGGAGCTTTCTTCTTTATTACTAGTTAGGGGGCTATAAACCTCCTCATCATCGTTGTTTCGGTTACATTGGCAATGAGGGGGCATGTTTCTATTCTCCTGGGAGATGCATTGCCTCAACTCCTCATTCTACTTGGTCAGTTCCTCAACACTTGTTGCAAGTGTCTGAATCTGCTAGGTCATTTGCACAGGATCAAGTGGGCCTGCTGAACTTGGATCCATTGTGTCGTTTGAATGGTAGAGCTATGAAAATCTATATGATTCATATCCACATTCCTTGGCAACGGGCGCTAAACTGATAAAGCCAAAAATGGTCATTAGTTAAGACCTTGTCAACGCTTTGACAAGGTAAAGTTCCCTACAAAGATGGGAAAGAAAGACATTGAAGTGTTGTTAGCCAACAACAGTTCTCCGATGATTAAGTCAGTAGAATTGTTAACATCTCTTAGAGAATCAGACTGTAATTCTATATGTTTGAATGTGCGTACCTTTCTCTTTGTGCTTGTTGACTTATTTATAGCCTTAGTACAGTTGTTGGGAGGCTCATTATGAGTGTAACTTATGGTAGACTCTTAATGGCTCTCTTGGCTATTTTGAGTAACGAATGCCTAAGCTTAAATGGAGGTTTAACTGGCTCATGCCTGACCTTTCAAACTATTGGTGCTCATCGGTTACGAAATCATTAATGAGTACACCATTAATGCTGTATGGTCATCCTCTCATGGACGGCCCTATAGATTAAATGCTCGTCATCTATATGGAAGAGCCTATAGATTTAATACTCCTCTATTGCCATGGACGAGCCTATAATTTTAGTACTCATCATGCATTATAACATAATTAGGTTTTATCATTGAGTGTGATAAACATGCTTTGAACCCTTTGTTGCTTACCTTGCTTGCTTTATGCCATCTTGTGTGATTTATATATGTCAGCTATACCTTTGCATATTTGTTTATCTTGTTCATGTATGTGTCTTTGATTGTTGGTACCAATGTCATCCATAATTTAGTTTAATAAATCTACAAACACCAAATCCAAACCTACATTTGTATTGGGATGAGAATTGGGTCTGGGTGATAATCAGGTATTGATTGGGTCCAAGTATCCATGAGTAACTTTTTTTGAGGTAAAAGGGCCATTTGGTAGAGGATTTTAACATGTTTTCAATTTTTAAACAACATTACACGCATTTCCACATACTTTTTCACTCACACGTATTTTCAAAAAAATACAAACAACGTTACTAGAATAATATTACCAAATGGCCCCAAAGTTTGGGTATGCCCAACCAAAAACCGCGGCATAGGCATCCTAAATTAAACTCATACTAGTCGCTAATCCGTGCGATGCATGGAAAAGCTAATGTGTATAAAGATGTAAACTATTCTTTTTCTCTTCCTCTTTGATTGTAGATTAGGATTCTAGCCTTATAGTTCCTATACTTGATATGAAATATTAATCTTGATATGAAACATTAGTTTCATAATGAAAAATAGAAATCAATCTTAAGTTTAAAATAAAATGAAGAATTAAATCTTTAACATCCTTGATTATCCATAAAACATATAAAACACAAATTTAAAGAATTACTTAATCAATATTTCAAATAAATTGAAAAAATTGAAAGACAACTTTAAAGTGTTTTTTGCTATAACTAAACTTACAAAGAATCAAACTAAAACCCTCACTTATGGGAAACTCGACTAAGGCCATAATGGCTTAATGCCGACTCATACTTGACATTACTACAAAATGCATAAGCATTTCTTTCAAGTGAAACATAATAAACCACTGCAGACCTTTCAAATTTTCTTATGGTGCTTTTCAAACTTCTGGTTTTCAGCACTTTTAATTATACAAATATAATATTTATTTATAAAGTAAAGAAAAAACAAATATTAGAAACCTTCTAATTTGATTTTGGGTAGAAATAAACTCAAAGACCCATCCGCACAATTTAATTCTCCTATTGTTTTGGTTACAGATAAATTGGCACTCTTCCCAATCATTAAAAAAAATTGATTTCATGTCACAAAGGTGGAGAATTTATCGAACTTCTATATACAGAGATTCATTTTAACTACAGAAAATTAATCATCATTCTAAAAATCTTTCTATACCAAATTTTCTCACTTTAAATATAGATTTGCAACACATGCAATAATTCTAAAATTGAAAATACATCATCAAATTGAAATTGGAACTGCCCATGAATCATATAATTCGTACCTTGAATGTTTAATCATGAACCTAGCTTTCTGCCCTCCTTGTACCTGAAATGTACTTGTATTTAACCATCAACACACACAAACACACATACATATATAATATACCTCTTGAGTCTCTTATAAAAGAATCCCATATTAATTAACAATAGTAGATTAAGTTGATCAACTCTTTCTTAATCAGTTGGGTCGAGAGGTGGATAGACTTGGACCTTACATTCATCACCGCATTTGCAACCGTTGAAGCATCCCGGCCATTTCAAGTAGTAGCTTTTAAGGAATTAGAAACAAGTAACTTGTAAGTACATATTATACAATCAAAAACTGAACCAACGAACAAAACAAAGGAACATTAACCCCTTAAGCCTCACCAAAACATAGCAAAGCAAATGAAGTAGGATAGATACTGTTGGGAAATTTAGACCCCGGTTGATAGAATTAACAAGTTTTAAACCCAAGTTGCTAATTAGATTTATTATGAATAAAATGTGTTAAAACAAACAAATATCAATATCATGTCACAAATAATGCAGCGGAAAAATAAATAAGATAAGATATGATGACCTAGGAAAACCAATGAAACAAACTAGTTTCACAGTAAAAAACTTAAGGGGAAACCTTCCCGAAAAGCAATCCACTATAGTAAAGAGAAGTTTCAGATCTAGTACAAAACCTTTGTCCCTAGACTCTACAATCCCCGTAGATGAACTCACAGTAGAAACCTTCTACTGCTTCAGAACCTCTGAACTCTTCAATATATGAATGCCACCCTTTAATGCACAGATCCCAGTACGTGACTAACTCCTTTGCACGAATCCCAATACGTGACTCACTCACCAACTTGAGGAAGAAAAATGTTGGCTACAAATTTCTTCACTTCATCAACAATGAAGATCAAGAAGCCCTTGGTTACAAAGCCCTAAGGCGCAAAAACGCAGTAGGTTCTTTCAGAGAGAATAAGGCTTTGATCACCCTTTTCATATGTTCTCTTTGTATTCTCTTATGTGACGGCCTTTAAAATAAGCCTTATATATGTTTAGGGTTGTGAGAAAAGAAACCCTACACAAATACATAACCATGGGCCGAAAATCAGATCTGAAAATTCTAATTTCCATAATCTCGATAGATACCTCGATAGATAGTATCTGTCGAGCCTCATTAAACCTCAATAGATAGCTATCTATCGAGCAACTATTGAGCTTTAATGAATCAACACTTCTTCACTTGTTTCTTGGACAGATTTGCATGGCTTCAATACTACACTTGAACTCTTGTTCTTTGAAGTATCAAACACATCCTAGATCTACCCAAATACAAGTAAAGTGCGTTTTGTCAAAGGATTAGCCAACTACATAAAATATGTCCTTAACAATCTCCCCCTTTGGCAATCCGTGACAAAACCACAACAAACAAATGAACATATGAGAGAATTCATAAATCACTCAACTCATACTCACTTGTTGAATACAATAAAATCTATCCTAACACAAACTCTTGAAAAACTTTGCAAGAAGAAAGTTCATGACAAGTAGACTTTGACAACCTATATTTCTGAAATACTTTAAACAAAACACATCAAGGCATCTTTGTGTGAAGCAGAAAAAATAGATTGCATACAAATAAAGAAACATGTGTATAAAGAGAGAAACGAAACAACACATGTAAAGGAAGGTGAAGAAGACATACATTATATAATATATATATATATGTGTGTGTGTGTGTGTGTGTGTGTGTGTGTGTGTGTGTGGGCCTTTTTTGCAAGTATCGGGCTGGGCCGCCTGCTGCAACACTAGGCCCAAAGATTTCTGGATTAGGGAGTTGGGACCGATCCAAGAGCAAACCTTCTTGGTTCGGCTTGTGCGCAAACAATGCCCCTTGTTGGCTAGGCTTTGATTACATGTCCATGGCAGGCAGAGTTGTTATATTAACTGTGGCAGATAGATATAATAAGGACTGTAATGGAAATTCCTTTAGGATTAAGATAAAATAAACAGTGAGCTTTGATAAGGAGTGCCTGTTTTACAACACAACAACAAAATAACAAGTATTGAATAAACAATAGTAAACTTATTAAAGGAAAAAAATGTCAGTCTGCCGCAGTAAGTTACTGCCAAGTCTAAGCCAAAAAGGGGAACCACCTCCTCAATGTGACTAATCTTTTATGAAAAGGGAAATTAGCTGCTTTGAAGGGTCGGGCCTAAATGACTTGTATTTTGGGAGATCATTTTCCGTTACCAGAGAGCATGGGTAGAAGAAGGAGAGGGAAATTGACTCATTTGGTGCATGCCTACCACTCAATTCTCTCTGTTTTCTTTTTATCCTTCCCTCTATTCTTTAATTCTTTCCTTTCTTTCTTTTCATTTTTCTTACTCTCCCTTTCTATTTCTCTCATATTCTTTCTCCTTTCTTCTTGGTTTTACTTTCCTTGTTTATCTTTTTTGTGATTCTGGTGATTATATCCCAGAGTTTCCGTCCCCCCTCGCCGTGCACAGCAAAGGCTCCTTATATAGTTCCAACCGTGCTTGGCTTTTACCATTTTAGCCCTTAACCATTTTTGTCTGGTGTGGGTGTCCTTGCCGACCATTACTGACTAGTCAGTCACCCAGCCAGCGCCACTTACCTGCACTGGCCGCGCAACTCCACCTCACTAGACAAAGAAGGCTCTTTTGTTTGCTTGCTTGCTGTGGCACTCTTACCTGCCACAGTGTAAGTACTTTCCTTCTCTCCATCCCTCATGGCATGCACCTAGTGGTTCCAACTTAGCTTTGCCTCTTTTGGGTGGTATGTCATCCCAGCAGGACATTGCCTCCAAAAGAGCTTGAGCAAGAAACACGAAAATGAGTTTTTTCCCCTCCCCACTGCCAAACTATACCCTCTTACCTCTGACCCATGACCTCACCATTTCCTGTATTAGCTGGGTACAGGCTGGTGGTGCCTGGGCCTTGCACGTGCTTTACCTCCATGCTCATCCAAGTTCTGCCCGCTGCTTATATGTTTACCGCGGTCTGAAAGTCAATCTGCCCCGTCTGCCGTTCACCTTTGACTTCTTATGGCATGGGCTACTTTCCCTGACTTTGCATTTATGGTTTGCTTCACATAGAGTCTTGTACCTTCTTCCAGGTTCGCTTCCAACTGTTCCTTCTCAATTTGAGGTGGGTAGTAGTTCTGCCGCAGTGCCAGATCCGGCGAGCGAGGCCGCAGCCTTCTTTACCCACTTCGACCAGCATAAGGATAATGATCTCGTTCCCACAGATTTCTGGGGTTCTAGGCCCCCCTATGTTGACTTCCATGGCTTTAAAATACCTAAGGATTGTGCCTCCCATCTCGTGGCGATTTACAGTAGCCGTGGTGCTTTCATGCGAGAGTTCAGGTACGATCGTTCTACCAGGGAGCATTTTCTGAAGCTGCTAGGGAGTGTGATGAATGATATTGAGCAGAACTTCGTTGACATTGTTTGAACCGAAAGGATCCTGCAGTGGAGGGCAGTAATTCAGGAGCTTGTCAGTGTGGGATTTGTTGTGGAGTTTATCTTAGACCATCTACGTGAGATTGCCCGTGCCTATTTCATGAGGAAGATTCAGCCTGCCATTGATGCCATTAACTCACGCCTTAAGATCCTGAGGAAGGAGGTGGCAGACTTAGACGGTCATCGTGAGCGCCTCGTTTCCAGCACTGGTGGCTCTAGCAGTTTTGGTGACCAGACTCTTATCTCTAGACTTCACTGATGTGATTCCATTTCCCTTTCTTTAATACCTTTTATGTTTCCCTTGTCTTTTCTTTTAGCACTTATTTGGCGGGTTTGCCACAACTTGGGTTTTGTAACTATAAGATGCTACTACTTTCTTTTCTAGCTGCTTATTATGACATGAGATGTTTTATAATGCTTCATTGCATATTTCATGAAAGCATGTTACAACTCATCGTTTTCGTGACATAGTCACTCGAAAGATAAAAGAAAACAAGGGAAAACAAAAGGGAAACATGGTATTCTTTCAAAAAGAAAACATGGTCTTGTCGTGTATCTCCTTTAGCTTTCTCTGGGCCTCCTTCTACCCTACACATCTTGTTAGGATCCCTCCTGGCATCCTACGGTATAGTTCTCCTCCTATTAGAGCATAATCTCTTAGTGCTTTTAGCTCCGTAGGCTCACCTTCTTTCATCAAGACCTCCCTTATGGGATTCCGCCAATCCTCCTCGCATCGTTCCTCTTGGAACTTTTCCTTCAATATTTCGATAATAGATTCTTTCCTCTTACTGACTTCTATCTTGGCACTATCCCCTTCAAATACTATTTGTGAGCCTAACGCGGCCAATGCATCTGTAAACCGATTCTCGATTCTTGGCGCGTGCTCTATTTCAAAGGTCGAAAACCTTTCTTCCATTTTCTAGGCCATTGCCCGGTAAGGGGCTAGGCTGGGTTCCTTTAAGGAGAAGCTTCCTTTGGTCTGGCAGACCACTAGGTTTAAGTCCCCTATCACTATCAAGTGCTTGACCCCCATTTCAAGGGCCATGGCCAACCTAGTTAGGTAGGCTTCATATTCTGGCGTGTTATTTGAGCAGGGGAATTCCAATTTGAATGACAGTGCTATAGCCTCATTTTCTTCATGATACAGGATTACTCCCACTCCCCGTGATTAGGTAGTAGAAGACCCATCAAATTTCATCATCCATCGTTCTCCCACTTCTTCTGCCACTACCACTTCCCCTGGTACTTCATCATTGAGCGGGAATTCTTCTTCCCCCGGGAACTGTGCCAACAGGTCTGCTATAGCTTGGCTCTTTACCGCTTTAGACGTTCCTGCCTTCAGGTCGTATTGTGATAATTGCAACAACCACTGGGATATCCTGTCGAAGAGAATTGGCTGTCACAATAAGGCTTTGATGGCGTGAGACTTGGTCATCAGCCACCCCTTATAGGCCAGGAAATAGTGTCTTAACCTCTGCGAGGCATACACAATAGCCAAGCATGCCCTTTCTGCTCTTAGGTAGCGATTTTCTACGTCTTTCAAGGCTCGGCTGATGTAATAAACTGGCTATTCTACCCCAGCTCCATCTTCCTGAGCAATCGGTGTGCCCACGCTGTATTGGTTGGTAGCTAAGTACAACAACAGTGGCTTCCTGCGGACTAGAGCTTGCACAGTAGGGAGGTTCATCATAATCTTCTATAGCCTTTTAAAGGCTGCCTGCTGTACTCCCCCCCATTCAAAGCTTTGCCCCTTTTTTTAACAATTTCCCGAAGGCAGAAGTGATGGATGCCAGTCCGGGGATGAATCTTCGAATGTATGAGACCTTCCCCAGAAAACTTTTCAACTTCTTTACTATGGCTGGAGGCCTCATAGTGGCTATGGCCGTAGCCTTGGCTGGGTCTACATCTATTCCTTTGTTGTGGACCAGAAAGCCCAAGAATTTCCCTAAAGATACTCTGAATGTGCATTTGAGGGGGTTCATTCTAAGCTTGAAAGTTTTGCATCTTTCAAATACCCTCCTCAACACTTGAATGTGTTCCTCCCGCTTTTTTGACTTCACCACTATGTCATCTACATAGTCTTCTAACTCTCGATGCATCATGTCATGGAATATAGCCGTCATTGACCTCTGATAAGTCACACCTGCGTTCTTCAACCCAAATGGCATTACTGTATAGTAAAAGTTGCCTATAGGTGTTCTAAAAGCAGTCTTCTCTACGTCCCTTGGCACCATTCTGATCTGGTTGTATCCACTGAACCCGTCTATAAAGGAAAACATGGCATTTCCTACTGCGGAATCTATTAGTAGGTCCGTGTTTGGTAGTGGGAATTCATCTTTTGGGCAGGCCTTATTAAGGTTTCTGAAATCTACACAGCACCTTTCTGCCCATTCTTCTTCTTCACTGGCACAATGTTGGATAACCAACGTGGATGGTGAATGGGTTTGATGAATCCTGCGGCCAACAACTTCTGTACTTCCTTGACTATTTGCTCCTCTACTTCAGTGTGGAAAATCTTGGCAAGCTGGGCAACTGGCCTGGCCTCTAGGTCCATATTCAACGCATGCACTACTAACCTAGGATCCAATCCTGGCATTTCACTGTAATTCCATGCAAAAACGTCTTTGTATTCCTTCAACAGTAGTATGAACTCCGATTTCTCTTTTTCTGACATCTTTGAACTGATAGAGATGGGTCTTGGTTCCTGGCAGTCAGATCCCAAGTTAACTTCCTCCATCTTCTCTTCTGTCGTAACTTGCACATCCTTGTCTGCCGTAACCTCCTCGTCTCTTTCTTCACTATTTCCTCCTTTAGAGCCTTTTTGAGCTATGCAACACACCAAGCTTTTGTGTTGCCCTTCATGTCTAGGGCCCGCTTGTGTTTCACTCATGGGCCCCACACACCTTCATAGCTTATACACGATCTTGCCATCGGGTCCTCAGACCCTGACACATTGTGGCATATCGCTTGGTTCTGCGGTAGGTGCTTCTTTTCTCTTCTTCTTCTAAGAGAGTAACTCTCTTAGATCAGGTTCTAGGTCATCTCGAACATCCTCCTACCTAGGGATGAAGGTACCCCTTGGTTTTGACACTGAGCTTTCCCCAGACGGTGCCCACTGGTCATAAAACATGGTCTCCACTAAATGAGCCTTTGCTTGCTCAAATGGTGATGGGTTTGCCGTGATACGTATCATCTGGCCATTTAACCTCCCTTTTACGCATTGGTGGTAGGTGGATGGTACCAGCTGGTGCTTGTGCAGCCATGGCCTCCCTATGAGCACATGGTATGAAACCTCCATCTTCACCACATGGAACTAGGCTAAAAAGGCTATAGGGCCCACTTTTAACCACAGTTAGATGTGGCTAACTGTGTATTCACCGTTTCCACCGAAGCCTGTTACTTCCATTGGGCACCCTTGGATTTTTCTTTTTTGAGATTCCTACCGCCTATAGGGTGCTTAAAGGTACCAAGTTTACCGAGGCGCCAGTATCCACTAAGGCTCTCTTGATGGGGATCCAATTTATAGAAGCAGCTAAGTAAAGGGGCCTCTTGTGGTCTGGGTAGCCCACTTCCATATCTTTATCACAGAAGATGATTTCAGTTGATTCTTGTAGGAGAGCCCTATCATCTGCAACTACTGTTGACAAGCATTCTATTCCTGCCCCAGAAGCGATGCTTACCAGGGCCTCTGTAGCTGTCTTCCACTCCTTCGCTATAAGACCTAGTTGGTCAAACATATTTTTGAACTTAGAACTTCCCTGCAAGGTGGTGATGGCTATGGCAGGCAGGGTTGGGTTCTCCTCCTCGTCTTCCCTTAGGTCTGCACAGATTACCACTGCTGCCATGCCCTTCCCTTTATGGTTCGGGAGTGGGTTCTTTAGAACTTCCTGTTGCATTAGCTCTAGGGTCCCTTCTTTAATTCTGCAGTGCACTAGCCTGCGGAGCACCCAACATTCTGCTGTAGGATGTTGCACAGAATTGTGCAAGTGGTAAAAGCGTGGGTCCTTCTATTCCTCTTCCGTGGGCTCCCTAGCAACTTGATTAGGTTTAAAAACTCCATCTGCTATCCACTTGTCTAAAAGCACATCCAGCTCCTTGGGAGTGTATGGTATTGGTGGAGGGGTATCGTACTCCCTCCTGTCTGTCTTCCTCTTCCTTTCGTTGGTGGATGCCGCCATAGCCTGTGGGGCGTTCCTTTTGTCGGAACTTGGCTTCACCGATTGGGCGGTCTTTCTGGCTTTCTGCAACAACTGTGCAAACTGGGAAATCTCTAGATTTTCCAGAACAGCTCTGTATTCTCTGATCATATTTGTCATACACATCTCTACTAGAGTCTTCTCCTCGCAATGGTCATAGCAATCCAGTGCTATGTCCCTGAATCTCTTGATGTACTCCATTAAATCTTCTCCATTTCTCTGCTTAGTAGCTTGCAAAGTGGCAAGCGTCACCATTTCCTCTCTGTGGAAGTACTTAGTACAAAATACATCCACCATATCATCCCAGGTTGGGATTGATCCTGGCTTTAGGCCTATGTACCAAGTGTAAGCACGGTCGCATAGTGATTTTGAGAACTCCCGCAAACACAAGTCTTCATCTGCCATATACGGGCCAAGAGTATCGATGAATTTGCTCACGTGCTCGACAGCACTACCTTTCTTGCCATCGTATTGTGCAAAAGCGCATGGTTCATATCTCTTCGAACATGGTTTGCTAAGCACCCTTGAGGGATAGGGAGGTCTCCGTGCGTAAAACCTTTCCTTGGGTGCTCTGGCCCTCTCCTGCTCTAGGAAAGCTGCCACCTTGGGCATGGTGATATAGCGTTGTCCTTCAGTCTGCGGGGCACCTCCGACTAGCGTCTCCTCTTTGTCAGCTGCATGCTTTGGGACATGCTGGCTTCCTTTTTCCTTGGTCTTTTCTGTCTTTAGCTAACGTATTTCCTCCATCATTTGCTGTTGTGAGTGCTGTAGTGCTTGTAGCACCTCAACAAAAGCATTGACACCGTCAACGGGATTCCTTGCCTGCGGTTGGAGTTCAGCCCCCAGTTCATTGATGTCTTCTGCCTGATTGGGCTGATGAGGCGTTGTTGGCCTCGATTTAACTTGCGAGGGTATAGCACTCATATTACGTGTTGTCTTGATTTTGGCAGCATTTGTTTGCGAGGATCTCTGTATCCATTTGTTTCCCAACTCCCTAGTGAAGTTGCCTAATTTAAATGTGTGGGCCTTTTTTGCAAGTATCGAGCTGGGCTGCCTGTTGCAACACTAGGCCCGAAGATTTCTAGATCAGGGAGTTGGGACCGGTCCAAGAGCAAACTTTCTTGGTCTGGCTTGTGCGCAAAAAATGCTCCTTGTTGGCCAGGCAGAGCTGTTATACTAACCACGGCAGACAGAAATAATAAGGACTAAAATGGAAATTCCTTTAGGATCCAGATAAATTAAAGAGTGGGCTTTGATAAGGAGTGCCCGTTTTACAACATGACAACAAAATAACAAGTATTGAATAAACAACAGTAAACTTATTAAAGGAAATAAATGTCAGCCTACCACATTAAGTTACTGTCAAGTCTAAGTCAAGAAGGGGAACCACCTCCTTAATGCGACTAATCTCTTATGAAAGGGGAAATTAGCTGCTATGAAGGGGCGGGCTTAAATGACTTGTATTTTGGGAGATCCTTTTCCGTTACCAGAGAGCATGGGTTGAAGAGGGAGAGGGAAATTGACCCATTTGGTGCATGCCTACCACTCATTTCTCTCTGTTTTCTTTTTGTCTTTCCCTCCATTCTTTAATTCTTTCCTTTCTTTCTTTTCGTTTTTCTTACTCTCCCTTTCTATTTCTCTCAGATTCTTTCTCCTTTCTTCTTGGTTTTACTCTCCCTGTTTATCTTTTTTGTGATTCTGGTGATTATATCCTAGAGGCTTCCGTCCCCCCTCACCGTGCACAGCAAAGGCTCCTTATATAGTGCCAGCCCTGCTTGGCTGTTACCATTTTAGCCCTTAACCGTTTTTGTCTGGTGTGGGTGTCCTTGCCAACCATTACTGACTGGCCAGTCACCCAGCCAGTGCCACTTACCTGCACTGGCCGTGCCACTCCACCTCACCAAACAAAGAAGGCTTTTTTGTTTGCTTGCTTGCCATCGCACTCTTACCTGCCACGGTGTAAGTATTCTCCTTCTTTCCGTCCCTTATGGCATGCACCTAGTGGTTCCAACTCAACTTTGCCTATTTTGGGTGGTATGTCATCCCAGCAAGACATCCTCCAAAAAAGTTTGAGCAGGAAACACGAAAACAGGTTTTTTCCCCCCCTTACCGCCAAACCATACCTTCTTACCTTTGACCCATGACCTCACCATTTCCTGTATTGGTTGGGTATAGGCTGGTGGTGCCTGGGCCTTGAGCATGCTTTACCTCCATGCTCATCCAAGTTCTGCCCACTTCTTATGTGTCTACCGCGGTTTGAAAGTCAATCTGCCCTATCTACCGTTCACCTTTGACTTCTTATGGAATGGGCTACTTTCCTTGACTTTGCATTTATGGTTTGCTTCTCTTAGGGGATGGGCCCTGCCCGTTTGTGGGTTGTTCTTATGCTTCTAGCCCTTGTTATTTGTTTCCTGCCGCGTCATTCTACTATGCCTACCGTGAGGTTTGCTTAACCCAAGTCTGCTGGGCCTCTCCGGACTTTTCTATTCGTTCTTTTTCTGAAGGCCCAATAAACTCATTGGGCCTTTCACTACTTGTGGGCTCCCTCGTCCTGCCTACCTTCCTTTGGGCATCCATGGCCCGTTTACTTTCTTGAGGCGTCCTTGGCCCTTTCCCAATTCTACGCTTCCCATGGGCTTTTACTAACTCCTTAGGCTTCCTTGGCCCAAGTGCTTCTTACTTCATCCTTGGGGCTCATGGATTCTCCATTGCCCCTTACTTTCTTTACTTACATTGCTTTGGGCCTGCCATGACAGCCATGGCCCATTCTTGCTTTTCTACATCCATACAGCCCATTCTTGCTTTTCTACATCCATACAGCCCATGAGTTTGTTATTTCTTTCTTCCGGGCCTTCTTAGGCCCATTTACTTCTTCAGGGTCCATTTGCTTGCTTTTATGGACTCATAATCCATTATTCCTGCCATTTGGGCTTAATGGCATTTTCTATCCTACTCTCTTCTGCCCACGTCTTTGGGCTTTCCCTCCTGCTGGGCTTCTAAAAAATGAGCATCTATAATATATATATATATATATATATATATATATATATATATATATATATATATATATATATATATATATATCAAAGATAAGCACAATGTATGTAAACATAGTCACAAAACCAGTGTACAAGAAGAAGACGCTAAAAGTAGCTCCTACAACAACAAGAAGGTAAACACTCCCTTATGTAAAAATGGTCACAAGACCTATGGTACAAAAGGAGGTAAGCACTCCCCCTAACAAGATGAAACACATCTCCTGCTTACAAGGGCATGTATTTCTCCCCCTAACATATAGAATCCTTAAAAAGAAACCACATATTTCCACAATCCTTTTTGTCATGATTGACAAAGGGTACAAGAAGCTATAAAGCCTCACCCGAGAAATATAAAGATGATAAAAAATGATTAAGAGGGCACAAGGAATCCATAAAAATGCATGAATGTAATGAAACAAGATGCTATGAATGACAAGATCAAAGAAATATGCAAAACATGTGAAAAACAATGCATGCAAAAGAATATCAATCGATCGAGAGGTGTCAAGAAACTATCAAGCCAACCTCGATGGATCGAGAAGGTGTCGAGGATCTATCGAGTAGGCAGAAATTTTCTCGATCGATCGACCTAGCTATCGAGAGGTGTCGAGATTGCGATAAAAAGCAACTGAAGATCTCGATAGATAAGCCAGGTGTTGAGAGGTGTCAAGGAGCTGTCGAGATGCTTAAAAATAGTTTTTCAAAGAGGAGAAAAACACAAACATGAATGCAATCAAAACATGCAACTTAACCAAAGATCCAAACAACATTTTGACCTCTCAAAAACATCTCTCAACAAGAAAAATGTCATGCATTTTGATCCAAAACACACACACACACACACTAAACAAGTCTTACCAATTTTATATTTCAAAAACAAGTCATGACAGTTTAGTGAGCATACATTAACGCATGTAAACTTGTGATGGCCAAATCACATTGTACCTGCACATGTATCAAAAATAGCAAAGAATTTGTGTGTTGTGTGTGAAAACATCGCAAGATTGCATAAGTGTCTCTATGTTATGACGATTTGGGAATGAGTAAATCAATTTAACTCACACACAATCATAACTGTTTGATGGGGACTATCACCTTTGAGATACATTCTATAACTCCCACATCTCCTAGAATACATGCTTGCAATCATGTTTTAAAGCATTTTGTTCTTTTTGCTTTTTATTTTCTTTGCATATTTTTCTTTTTATTAAGCAAATCATGCATGGGTATATAAAAGAGAGAAAAGAAATACACAATTATGTTAAGCCTTTTGACATTGCACTTTTGCTATGCCGAAGCTTACAGATGTCATTGACATTGCACTTTTACAATGCCGAAGCATACAGATGTCATGTCATGATTGGTGGGTAACAATGGTGAGATGGTTATTTATGCATTTCTCTTATGATTTTCTAGTCCTTCCCATCAAAAAGAGTGATACAAGTGTTAAGTACAAGAGATTA
Organism: Castanea sativa; assembly: GCF_040712315.1. Taxonomy (NCBI): domain Eukaryota; kingdom Viridiplantae; phylum Streptophyta; class Magnoliopsida; order Fagales; family Fagaceae; genus Castanea; species Castanea sativa. The sequence continues at coordinate 33,205,721 of NC_134017.1, forward strand.
CTTAACCTTACTCATCACAAACAAAGATACAAAGTTTCGAGAACTTTGTTTCAATGACCATTTTAAGGATCACAAGAACCAATGTATACAAACACACACTGTTTTTGTATTTTTATGATTTTTTATTTTATTTTGAAAACAAAACAAAATAAAAACTAAACAACCAAACAAAAACCGACAAACAACATGAAAGCATGAAAGAAATATGCATATGCATGAAAGCAAGAAAAAAAATGCAAATGCATGAAAGCATGATTCCAAAAGCAGATAAGAAATCAAGCAAAGAGAGTCCTACTTTAGATAGAAAGAAATAAAGCAGAGGACAAACCAAAAAAAAAAAAATCTTAGGCTCCTTTCTCATCCACATAGCACAAGTCTTTGGCGTTGAAGATGAAAAGGCACGTGTCCTAGTATGTCTACTAAAGGACATAGAAGAATTAAAATACTCCTGAAATTGAGTTAAAAAGCTCAAAGCTTTTAATAACTCTCCAAACAAAGGTATAGGTCCTTGAGAGGAAACTTGTGACCATTTGGACACTTGCTTTTGAGGATACAATTTAAAGCAATTAGGATGAATGTGTCCAGAAACACCACAATGGTGACAAACAGGAGCATTTTTAGAGCTGCTTGGCTTCCTAGAAGGAGGTCTAACCTTAAAGGTTGACAAAGACCTCACCTTAGGACAATTTGGCCTAATATGACCAACAATGTGACAATGATGACAAGTGGGGACAAAAACAGATTTTTCTTTCATCCTAGGAGGAGTTTTAGACATAGGTTTAGAAACTTCATCGTTAACATCAGATTATTTACCTTTGTCTATCCTAACAATATTAGCCTTCAACTCTTGATTATTCCTTTTAAATGGAGGAATATAAAAATCTTTTTTCCTTTGAGTTAGGCTCACCAACAAGTTTGGCACTAGTTAAATTTTCAATTTCAGTTTTAAATTCAACTAGTTGCTCTTCCAAACTCTTAATTTTGTCCACCTGAGATGAAATTTGAATTTTAAATTTCTCATTCAAATTATTTGCTTCATCCAATTTTGCAATCAAATCATCTGTTTCAAGTTTGACCTTTTTAAAATTAGCTTTTAATTTTGTAGAACACTCAAGAGATTTCATACAAATATTATAAAGCTTGCAATAGGCATCTTGAAAATCATCATCATCGTTCAACACAAAATCATGCAAATCAGAAGTGGGATCCACGCAATTTTTGAGTCCTATCAGCTATTAGGATTTGTCTCAGAATTTTTTTTTTTTATTTAGATAAGGCTAGCGTGAAAAATTGTAGAAGTTTCAGAGACTTTAGTTTTAGAAAGAGAGAGAGGGGTGGAGTGATAAAAGGCCCCAACAAATGGCACATCGGGCCAACCCATAGGGAGTAAAAGAATTGAGGAAAGAAAATAAGGCTTACAAACAAAAGAAGGATGATGGGCCTGGGGCCCTGGATCAGTGAAAAGGCAAGGCTTAGAGCCCATAAAACAAAGGAAAAAAGAAGTCAGCTCGATCAAAAAAAAGAAACCAAAGAAAGACCAGAGAAAAAAAGGAGCTGGGCTAGGACGCCGGAGGCTGCCTGGGATCTCTAGGTATCCAGCATGGCTAAAGGAGGATTAAGACAGCTTAAAGAGGGATCAAAAGGCACCAGGAACGAGAAACAGATGGGCCCTTCTCAGAGCACCTAGCGATGCAGCACAAAGCCTGAGGACTTGGAGAGCAACAACTTAGGAGCAAGAAGCCAGTGCCTTGGAGAACCCAAAAAAGAGATCCACGAAAGGAAATGGTTGGGGAAACCTTCGGATTGGCAGAAGAAGACTCCGCTTACTGGGAAAAATGACAAATGGGGAGGGGCGGCTAAAAGGAGGTAAGCCCGAAAAGAGAAGACAAAGAAAAAAGGATTGGAGAGAGAGCAAAGTTAAAGGTTGAGCTCCCCCAAAGGCATCTCGGAACAGAAGGTCAGCAAGACACTTTTGAAGAAAAAAACACCAAAAGAAGAGAATTATGGAAAATATGGAAAGGATCAGTTGTCAGAAGGGCTGAGACAAACAGGGGGCTCTAGTACCTAGAGAGCCAAGGGGGAAGAATCAATGGTACCCCGGAACCCTAACCTGACACTATAAAAGGAAGAAGCAGCCAACGTTGAAAGGAAAAAATTTTTAGCAAGAAGCAAATCACATAGAATCAATAAGAAAAAGCTCTATAAAACTCAAAGAAAACAGGGAAACATCTCCCGGTATCCCAAAAACAGCCACTACAGCACATGCTTAGATTCAAAAGGATTCAAACTTTGCAAGTCTTAGAGGCCCAGAGGGTCACCTAAGTTTGTAATTTGGGAGCTTATTTGAACCTTGTATTACGTCTTAGTGGGCTCATTGTAATCCACAATTAAGAAAACTAATGAAATATTTCTTACGGACTTGAGGATCCTGAACAATTATCTTGTTTTTTTCTTTATTACTTTTGTCTGTCTTTGCTGTTTTCTTGTTGATCAATACATATATTCTCGCTTGCTAGTGTATGTGTATTGCAGGAGTCTTGCCCTGGGCATCACTTGATCTGTAAACGACCCATTTAGCCACGGTAGACCAAGCTCAGTCCCTTCAAACTACAACTAGAGGGTCCGGGGTCCTTGTTTAAAACTGGGCTTGGAAACTATCTGAAAACTGACCCTTACAGACGAATGTGTCTAGAAACACCACAATGGTGACAAACAGGAGCAGTTTTAGAGCTACTTGGCTTCCTATAAGGAGGTCTAACCTTAAAGGTTGACAGAGACCTCATCTTAGGACAATTTGGCCTAATATGACCAACAATGTGACAATGATGACAAGTGGGAACAAAAACATATTTTTCTTTCATCCTAGGAGGAGTTTTAGACATAGGTTTAAAGACTTCAGCGTTAACATCAGATTATTTACCTTTGTTTATCCTAGCAATATTAGCCTTCAACTCTTGATTATTCATTTTAAATGGAGGAATATAAAAATCTTTTTTCCTTTGAGTTAGGCTCAACAACAAATTTGGCACTATTTAATATTCAATTTCAGTTTTAAATTCAACTAGTTGCTCTTCCAAACTCTTAATTTTGTCCACTTGAGATGAAATTTGATTTTTAAATTTCTCATTCAAATTATTTGCTTCATCCAAATTTTGCAATCAAATCATCTGTTTCAAGTTTGACCTTTTTAAAATTAGCTTTTAATTTTGTAGAACACTCAAGAGATTTCATACAAATATTATAAAGCTTGCAATAGACATCTTGAAAATCGTCATCATCATTCAGCACAAAATCATGCAAATCAAAAGTGGGATCCATGCAATTTTTGAGTCCTATCAGCCATTAGGATTTGTCTCAGAATTTTTTTTATTTTTTTATTTAGATAATGTTAACATGAAAAATTGTAAAAAATTTTGAGACTTCAGTTTTAGAAGGAGAGAAGGGTGGAGTGAGTCCACCAAGCCACCAACCCCCAGAACCAGAAGTGGGATCCACGCGATAATGCGTGACACGTTAATTAGTAAAGTGAGAGAGAGTGCACAGGAATAGGATAATAGCGTAGATGAGTATTTTTTTTTTATAGGAATGATGATGTTTTTTCTACGAAGTTATGTATAAAAATATTAAACATATAGTTTTGATATAGGTCGGCATCTCACCAACTTTCTCTCTGCACCTTCCTGATAGTGGTGGAGAGTCTACCTGATGACGTGGCGTGTGGTGGCTGGTCAACGTAGTTGGCGCGGTAGGTGAGTGACAGAAGAGGCATAGCAGTTTAATAAACACCGTTTTTTAAATTATTTATTTATATATATATATATATTATTTTACTTTCTTATTAATATTATTAAGCTCTCTCCAATCCCCATTCTTCATTGTCCGTTCTCCATTCTGCTCTAAACTTAAAAACTCTTCACCAACTCTGATATCTACCAATTCAACCAAAAAGAAAACCCACCCTATCCTTCTGCCCAATTCCGCTCTCTACCGCCCACTTCCTTCTCTACATTATTTTACTGGTAATTTTCCTTCTCCTTTTTCTTTCTGTCTCATTAATTGTTCTATTTCTTGCAAGGAATATAATTATAAATAAAACTTCTTCTTCTTCTTTTTCTTCTTCTTCTTCTTGTTTTAATGAGTGGATATTAAACCCATTTTTAGCAACTAATTTTTTTTTTTTTTTGCTATTTGTACCAAATTGTAAAGTATATAAAGCATATGTTGTACTTGTATCGCATTTCCAAGGAATCTCTCACATGCAAATTGCATTCATCATAACATAAGTCCTCCTAACGCGTAATCTCTGGGGCCGGCGATGAATTTGCCCAAACAAAATGGTGGATATAGTTTTTTTTTTGGGAGCTTTCAATAAAGTACTAATAATAATGAAAGCTAATTTGAAGTTGTTCGCGCTGTGTATTTACTATTTCGTCTCAAATTTAACAGTTTCTTATTATTCTTTTTACATATGTTTGGTTTGGTTGGCGAAAGTATATCCTGCCTTACACCGGATGCAGAGTAAACTTTGTCTTTTGGTTGTTCAGACTGAGATTTCAATATGATTATTTTAACTTTTAATTTATTATTATTATTATTATTATTTTAGTTTTCCCCCACAAAAGATGACATGTCAAAAATCAGATGCTCATTAATTAATTTTTTTTTTTAAACAATATTAAATACATAAAATATACATTCTATCTGTTTATTTCGAAGCAAAATGTTTTATATATAATGAAAAATGTTTTCAGTAGAAAATGATTTAAATTTATTGTTTGGTTGCATACCAAAAAATAGTTTTGTACATTGAGGATACACCGAAAGTTCTCATTGACAATAACTATTGGTGGAGGTAAGTGGCGGTGGTTTTTTTTTTTGCTGAATAAGTGGCGGTGGTTTGTTGTTATCTTTACAAACCCAAAAAAAAAAAATAATAATAATAAAATCCCTCTCCTTT